>NW_027460723.1:0-37898 GCF_050947875.1 Dermacentor variabilis | reverse complement strand
TTGCATGCATATCGTGTGGTTTTGCAGAAAACTGCGTCCGCGTCTACCAAAAGATGCATGCGCATGCTTAAAACGCGTTTTGGCACAAATCCATGTGCGGGTGCTAAAAAGAGCAGCATCGGCATGCTTTTCACGTCGTTTGGTAGAAATCCACACGCGCGTTCTGCCAAAAGCACCATTTGCATGCCTATCGTGTGGTTTTGCAGAAAACTGCGTCCGCGTCTACCAAAAGATGCATGTGCATGCTAAAAACGCGTTTTGGCACAAATCCATGTGCGGATGTTAAAAAGAGCAGCATCGGCATGCTTTTCACGTCGTTTGGTAGAAATCCACACGCGCGTTCTGCCAAAAGCACCATTTGCATGCCTATCGTGTGGTTTTGCAGAAAACTGCGTCCGCGTCTACCAAAAGATGCATGCGCATGCTTAAAACGCGTTTTGGCACAAATCCATGTGCGGATGTTAAAAAGAGCAGCATCGGCATGCTTTTCACGTCGTTTGGTAGAAATCCACACGCGCGTTCTGCCAAAAGCACCATTTGCATGCATATCGTGTGGTTTTGCAGAAAACTGCGTCCGCGTCTACCAAAAGATGCATGTGCATGCTAAAAACGCGTTTTGGCACAAATCCATGTGCGGATGTTAAAAAGAGCAGCATCGGCATGCTTTTCACGTCGTTTGGTAGAAATCCACGCGTGCGTTCTGCCAAAAGCACCATTTGCATGCCTATCGTGTGGTTTTGCAGAAAACTGCGTCCGCGTCTACCAAAAGATGCATGCGCATGCTTAAAACGCGTTTTGGCACAAATCCATGTGCGGGTGCTAAAAAGAGCAGCATCGGCATGCTTTTCACGTCGTTTGGTAGAAATCCACACGCGCGTTCTGCCAAAAGCACCATTTGCATGCCTATCGTGTGGTTTTGCAGAAAACTGCGTCCGCGTCTACCAAAAGATGCATGCGCATGCTTAAAACGCGCTTTGGCACAAATCCATGTGCGGATGTTAAAAAGAGCAGCATCGGCATGCTTTTCACGTCGTTTGGTAGAAATCCACACGCGCGTTCTGCCAAAAGCACCATTTGCATGCATATCGTGTGGTTTTGCAGAAAACTGCGTCCGCGTCTACCAAAAGGTGCATGCGCATGCTTAAAAACGCGCTTTGGCACAAATCCATGTGCGGATGTTAAAAAGAGCAGCATCGGCATGCTTTTCACGTCGTTTGGTAGAAATCCACACGCGCGTTCTGCCAAAAGCACCATTTGCATGCCTATCGTGTGGTTTTGCAGAAAACTGCGTCCGCGTCTACCAAAAGATGCATGCGCATGCTTAATACGCGCTTTGGCACAAATCCATGTGCGGATGTTAAAAAGAGCAGCATCGGCATGCTTTTCACGTCGTTTGGTAGAAATCCACGCGCGCGTTCTGCCAAAAGCACCATTTGCATGCATATCGTGTGGTTTTGCAGAAAACTGCGTCCGCGTCTACCAAAAGATGCATGCGCATGCTTAAAACGCGTTTTGGCACAAATCTATGTGCGGGTGCTAAAAAGAGCAGCATCGGCATGCTTTTCACGTCGTTTGGTAGAAATCCACACGCGCGTTCTGCCAAAAGCACCATTTGCATGCCTATCGTGTGGTTTTGCAGAAAACTGCGTCCGCGTCTACCAAAAGATGCATGCGCATGCTTAAAACGCGCTTTGGCACAAATCCATGTGCGGATGTTAAAAAGAGCAGCATCGGCATGCTTTTCACGTCGTTTGGTAGAAATCCACACGCGCGTTCTGCCAAAAGCACCATTTGCATGCATATCGTGTGGTTTTGCAGAAAACTGCGTCCGCGTCTACCAAAAGATGCATGTGCATGCTAAAAACGCGTTTTGGCACAAATCCATGTGCGGATGTTAAAAAGAGCAGCATCGGCATGCTTTTCACGTCGTTTGGTAGAAATCCACACGCGCGTTCTGCCAAAAGCACCATTTGCATGCATATCGTGTGGTTTTGCAGAAAACTGCGTCCGCGTCTACCAAAAGATGCATGTGCATGCTAAAAACGCGTTTTGGCACAAATCCATGTGCGGATGTTAAAAAGAGCAGCATCGGCATGCTTTTCACGTCGTTTGGTAGAAATCCACGCGCGCGTTCTGCCAAAAGCACCATTTGCATGCATATCGTGTGGTTTTGCAGAAAACTGCGTCCGCGTCTAACAAAAGATGCATGCGCATGCTTAAAACGCGTTTTGGCACAAATCCATGTGCGGGTGCTAAAAAGAGCAGCATCGGCATGCTTTTCACGTCGTTTGGTAGAAATCCACACGCGCGTTCTGCCAAAAGCACCATTTGCATGCATATCGTGTGGTTTTGCAGAAAACTGCGTCCGCGTCTACCAAAAGATGCATGTGCATGCTAAAAACGCGTTTTGGCACAAATCCATGTGCGGGTGCTAAAAAGAGCAGCATCGGCATGCTTTTCACGTCGTTTGGTAGAAATCCACGCGCGCGTTCTGCCAAAAGCACCATTTGCATGCCTATCGTGTGGTTTTGCAGAAAACTGCGTCCGCGTCTACCAAAAGATGCATGCGCATGCTTTAAACGCGTTTTGGCACAAATCCATGTGCGGGTGCTAAAAAGAGCAGCATCGGCATGCTTTTCACGTCGTTTGGTAGAAATCCACACGCGCGTTCTGCCAAAAGCACCATTTGCATGCCTATCGTGTGGTTTTGCAGAAAACTGCGTCCGCGTCTACCAAAAGATGCATGCGCATGCTTAAAACGCGCTTTGGCACAAATCCATGTGCGGATGTTAAAAAGAGCAGCATCGGCATGCTTTTCACGTCGTTTGGTAGAAATCCACGCGCGCGTTCTGCCAAAAGCACCATTTGCATGCATATCGTGTGGTTTTGCAGAAAACTGCGTCCGCGTCTACCAAAAAATGCATGCGCATGCTTAAAACGCGTTTTGGCACAAATCCATGTGCGGGTGCTAAAAAGAGCAGCATCGGCATGCTTTTCACGTCGTTTGGTAGAAATCCACACGCGCGTTCTGCCAAAAGCACCATTTGCATGCATATCGTGTGGTTTTGCAGAAAACTGCGTCCGCGTCTACCAAAGATGCATGCGCATGCTAAAAACGCGTTTTGGCACAAATCCATGTGCGGATGTTAAAAAGAGCAGCATCGGCATGCTTTTCACGTCGTTTGGTAGAAATCCACACGTGCGTTCTGCCAAAAGCACCATTTGCATGCCTATCGTGTGGTTTTGCAGAAAACTGCGTCCGCGTCTACCAAAAGATGCATGCGCATGCTTAAAACGCGCTTTGGCACAAATCCATGTGCGGATGTTAAAAAGAGCAGCATCGGCATGCTTTTCACGTCGTTTGGTAGAAATCCACGCGCGTTCTGCCAAAAGCACCATTTGCATGCATATCGTGTGGTTTTGCAGAAAACTGCGTCCGCGTCTACCAAAAGATGCATGCGCATGCTTAAAAACGCGCTTTGGCACAAATCCATGTGCGGATGTTAAAAAGAGCAGCATCGGCATGCTTTTCACGTCGTTTGGTAGAAATCCACACGCGCGTTCTGCCAAAAGCACCATTTGCATGCATATCGTGTGGTTTTGCAGAAAACTGCGTCCGCGTCTACCAAAAGATGCATGTGCATGCTAAAAACGCGTTTTGGCAAAAATCCATGTGCGGATGTTAAAAAGAGCAGCATCGGCATGCTTTTCACGTCGTTTGGTAGAAATCCACACGCGCGTTCTGCCAAAAGCACCATTTGCATGCATATCGTGTGGTTTTGCAGAAAACTGCGTCCGCGTCTACCAAAAGATGCATGTGCATGCTAAAAACGCGTTTTGGCACAAATCCATGTGCGGATGTTAAAAAGAGCAGCATCGGCATGCTTTTCACGTCGTTTGGTAGAAATCCACGCGCGCGTTCTGCCAAAAGCACCATTTGCATGCATATCGTGTGGTTTTGCAGAAAACTGCGTCCGCGTCTACCAAAAGATGCATGCGCATGCTTAAAACGCGTTTTCGCACAAATCCATGTGCGGGTGCTAAAAAGAGCAGCATCGGCATGCTTTTCACGTCGTTTGGTAGAAATCCACACGCGCGTTCTGCCAAAAGCACCATTTGCATGCATATCGTGTGGTTTTGCAGAAAACTGCGTCCGCGTCTACCAAAAGATGCATGTGCATGCTAAAAAGGCGTTTTGGCAAAAATCCATGTGCGGATGTTAAAAAGAGCAGCATCGGCATGCTTTTCACGTCGTTTGGTAGAAATCCACACGCGCGTTCTGCCAAAAGCACCATTTGCATGCATATCGTGTGGTTTTGCAGAAAACTGCGTCCGCGTCTACCAAAAGATGCATGTGCATGCTAAAAACGCGTTTTGGCACAAATCCATGTGCGGATGTTAAAAAGAGCAGCATCGGCATGCTTTTCACGTCGTTTGGTAGAAATCCACACGCGCGTTCTGCCAAAAGCACCATTTGCATGCCTATCGTGTGGTTTTGCAGAAAACTGCGTCCGCGTCTACCAAAAGATGCATGCGCATGCTTAAAACGCGCTTTGGCACAAATTCATGTGCGGATGTTAAAAAGAGCAGCATCGGCATGCTTTTCACGTCGTTTGGGTAGAAATCCACGCGCGCGTTCTGCCAAAAGCACCATTTGCATGCATATCGTGTGGTTTTGCAGAAAACTGCGTCCGCGTCTACCAAAAGATGCATGCGCATGCTTAAAACGCGTTTTGGCACAAATCCATGTGCGGGTGCTAAAAAGAGCAGCATCGGCATGCTTTTCACGTCGTTTGGTAGAAATCCACACGCGCGTTCTGCCAAAAGCACCATTTGCATGCATATCGTGTGGTTTTGCAGAAAACTGCGTCCGCGTCTACCAAAAGATGCATGTGCATGCTAAAAACGCGTTTTGGCACAAATCCATGTGCGGATGTTAAAAAGAGCAGCATCGGCATGCTTTTCACGTCGTTTGGTAGAAATCCACACGCGCGTTCTGCCAAAAGCACCATTTGCATGCATATCGTGTGGTTGTGCAGAAAACTGCGTCCGCGTCTACCACAAGATGCATGCGCATGCTAAAAACGCGTTTTGGCACAAATCCATGTGCGGATGTTAAAAAGAGCAGCATCGGCATGCTTTTCACGTCGTTTGGTAGAAATCCACACGCGCGTTCTGCCAAAAGCACCATTTGCATGCATATCGTGTGGTTTTGCAGAAAACTGCGTCCGCGTCTACCAAAAGATGCATGTGCATGCTAAAAACGCGTTTTGGCACAAATCCATGTGCGGATGTTAAAAAGAGCAGCATCGGCATGCTTTTCACGTCGTTTGGTAGAAATCCACGCGCGCGTTCTGCCAAAAGCACCATTTGCATGCCTATCGTGTGGTTTTGCAGAAAACTGCGTCCGCGTCTACCAAAAGATGCATGCGCATGCTTAAAACGCGCTTTGGCACAAATCCATGTCCGGATGTTAAAAAGAGCAGCATCGGCATGCTTTTCACGTCGTTTGGTAGAAATCCACACGCGCGTTCTGCCAAAAGCACCATTTGCATGCATATCGTGTGGTTTTGCAGAAAACTGCGTCCGCGTCTACCAAAAGATGCATGTGCATGCTAAAAACGCGTTTTGGCACAAATCCATGTGCGGATGTTAAAAAGAGCAGCATCGGCATGCTTTTCACGTCGTTTGGTAGAAATCCACACGCGCGTTCTGCCAAAAGCACCATTTGCATGCATATCGTGTGGTTTTGCAGAAAACTGCGTCCGCGTCTACCAAAAGATGCATGTGCATGCTAAAAACGCGTTTTGGCACAAATCCATGTGCGGATGTTAAAAAGAGCAGCATCGGCATGCTTTTCACGTCGTTTGGTAGAAATCCACACGCGCGTTCTGCCAAAAGCACCATTTGCATGCATATCGTGTGGTTTTGCAGAAAACTGCGTCCGCGTCTACCAAAAGATGCATGTGCATGCTAAAAACGCGTTGTGGCACAAATCCATGTGCGGATGTTAAAAAGAGCAGCATCGGCATGCTTTTCACGTCGTTTGGTAGAAATCCACGCGCGCGTTCTGCCAAAAGCACCATTTGCATGCCTATCGTGTGGTTTTGCAGAAAACTGCGTCCGCGTCTACCAAAAGATGCATGCGCATGCTTAAAACGCGTTTTGGCACAAATCCATGTGCGGATGTTAAAAAGAGCAGCATCGGCATGCTTTTCACGTCGTTTGGTAGAAATCCACACGCGCGTTCTGCCAAAAGCACCATTTGCATGCATATCGTGTGGTTTTGCAGAAAACTGCGTCCGCGTCTACCAAAAGATGCATGTGCATGCTAAAAACGCGCTTTGGCACAAATCCATGTGCGGATGTTAAAAAGAGCAGCATCGGCATGCTTTTCACGTCGTTTGGTAGAAATCCACACGCGCGTTCTGCCAAAAGCACCATTTGCATGCATATCGTGTGGTTTTGCAGAAAACTGCGTCCGCGTCTACCAAAAGATGCATGCGCATGCTTAAAACGCGCTTTGGCACAAATCCATGTGCGGATGTTAAAAAGAGCAGCATCGGCATGCATTTCACGTCGTTTGGTAGAAATCCACACGCGCGTTCTGCCAAAAGCACCATTTGCATGCCTATCGTGTGGTTTTGCAGAAAACTGCGTCCGCGTCTACCAAAAGATGCATGCGCATGCTTAAAACGCGCTTTGGCACAAATCCATGTGCGGATGTTAAAAAGAGCAGCATCGGCATGCTTTTCACGTCGTTTGGTAGAAATCCACGCGCGCGTTCTGCCAAAAGCACCATTTGCATGCATATCGTGTGGTTTTGCAGAAAACTGCGTCCGCGTCTACCAAAAGATGCATGTGCATGCTTAAAACGTGTTTTGGCACAAATCCATGTGCGGGTGCTAAAACAGCAGCATCGGCATGCTTTTCACGTCGTTTGGTAGAAATCCACGTCCGCATTCTGCCAAAAGCACCATTTGCATGCATATCGTGTGGTTTTGCAGAAAACTGCGTCCGCGTCTACCAAAAGATGCATGTGCATAGTTAAAACGTGTTTTGGCACAAATCCATGTGCGGGTGCTAAAAAGAGCAGCATCGGCATGCTTTTCACTTCGTTTGGTAGAAATCCACGTGCGCGTTCTGCCAAAAGCACCATTTGCATGCAGATCGTGTGGTTTTGCGGAAAACTGCGTCCGCGTCTACCAAAAGATGCATGTGCATGCTTAAAACGCGTTTTGGCACAAATCCATGTGCGGGTGCTAAAAAGAGCAGCATCGGCATGCTTTTCACGTCGTTTGGTAGAAATCCACGTGCGCGTTCTGCCAAAAGCACCATTTGCATGCATATCGTGTGGTTTTGCAGAAAACTGCGTCCGCGTCTACCAAAAGATGCATGTGCATGCTTAAAACGCGTTTTGGCACAAATGCATGTGCGGGTGCTAAAAAGAGCAGCATCGGCATGCTTTTCACGTCGTTTGGTAGAAATCCACGCGCGCGTTCTGCCAAAAGCACCATTTGCATGCATATCGTGTGGTTTTGCAGAAAACTGCGTCCGCGTCTACCAAAAGATGCATGCGCATGCTTAAAACGCGTTTTGGCACAAATCCATGTGCGGGTGCTAAAAAGAGCAGCATCGGCATGCTTTTCACGTCGTTTGGTAGAAATCCACACGCGCGTTCTGCCAAAAGCACCATTTGCATGCATATCGTGTGGTTTTGCAGAAAACTGCGTCCGCGTCTACCAAAAGATGCATGTGCATGCTAAAAACGCGTTTTGGCACAAATCCATGTGCGGGTGCTAAAAAGAGCAGCATCGGCATGCTTTTCACGTCGTTTGGTAGAAATCCACGCGCGCGTTCTGCCAAAAGCACCATTTGCATGCCTATCGTGTGGTTTTGCAGAAAACTGCGTCCGCGTCTACCAAAAGATGCATGCGCATGCTTAAAACGCGTTTTGGCACAAATCCATGTGCGGGTGCTAAAAAGAGCAGCATCGGCATGCTTTTCACGTCGTTTGGTAGAAATCCACACGCGCGTTCTGCCAAAAGCACCATTTGCATGCCTAGTGTGTGGTTTTGCAGAAAACTGCGTCCGCGTCTACCAAAAGATGCATGCGCATGCTTAAAACGCGCTTTGGCACAAATCCATGTGCGGATGTTAAAAAGAGCAGCATCGGCATGCTTTTCACGTCGTTTGGTAGAAATCCACGCGCGCGTTCTGCCAAAAGCACCATTTGCATGCATATCGTGTGGTTTTGCAGAAAACTGCGTCCGCGTCTACCAAAAGATGCATGCGCATGCTTAAAACGCGTTTTGGCACAAATCCATGTGCGGGTGCTAAAAAGAGCAGCATCGGCATGTTTTTCACGTCGTTTGGTAGAAATCCACACGCGCGTTCTGCCAAAAGCACCATTTGCATGCATATCGTGTGGTTTTGCAGAAAACTGCGTCCGCGTCTACCAAAAGATGCATGCGCATGCTTAAAACGCGTTTTGGCACAAATCCATGTGCGGGTGCTAAAAAGAGCAGCATCGGCATGCTTTTCACGTCGTTTGGTAGAAATCCACACGCGCGTTCTGCCAAAAGCACCATTTGCATGCATATCGTGTGGTTTTGCAGAAAACTGCGTCCGCGTCTACCAAAAGATGCATGTGCATGCTAAAAACGCGTTTTGGCACAAATCCATGTGCGGGTGCTAAAAAGAGCAGCATCGGCATGCTTTTCACGTCGTTTGGTAGAAATCCACGCGCGCGTTCTGCCAAAAGCACCATTTGCATGCCTATCGTGTGGTTTTGCAGAAAACTGCGTCCGCGTCTACCAAAAGATGCATGCGCATGCTTAAAACGCGTTTTGGCACAAATCCATGTGCGGGTGCTAAAAAGAGCAGCATCGGCATGCTTTTCACGTCGTTTGGTAGAAATCCACACGCGCGTTCTGCCAAAAGCACCATTTGCATGCCTATCGTGTGGTTTTGAAGAAAACTGCGTCCGCGTCTACCAAAAGATGCATGCGCATGCTTAAAACGCGCTTTGGCACAAATCCATGTGCGGATGTTAAAAAGAGCAGCATCGGCATGCTTTTCACGTCGTTTGGTAGAAATCCACGCGCGCGTTCTGCCAAAAGCACCATTTGCATGCATATCGTGTGGTTTTGCAGAAAACTGCGTCCGCGTCTACCAAAAGATGCATGCGCATGCTTAAAACGCGTTTTGGCACAAATCCATGTGCGGATGTTAAAAAGAGCAGCATCGGCATGCTTTTCACGTCGTTTGGTAGAAATCCACACGTGCGTTCTGCCAAAAGCACCATTTGCATGCCTATCGTGTGGTTTTGCAGAAAACTGCGTCCGCGTCTACCAAAAGATGCATGCGCATGCTTAAAACGCGCTTTGGCACAAATCCATGTGCGGATGTTAAAAAGAGCAGCATCGGCATGCTTTTCACGTCGTTTGGTAGAAATCCACGCGCGCGTTCTGCCAAAAGCACCATTTGCATGCATATCGTGTGGTTTTGCAGAAAACTGCGTCCGCGTCTACCAAAAGATGCATGCGCATGCTTAAAACGCGCTTTGGCACAAATCCATGTGCGGATGTTAAAAAGAGCAGCATCGGCATGCTTTTCACGTCGTTTGGTAGACATCCACACGCGCGTTCTGCCAAAAGCACCATTTGCATGCATATCGTGTGGTTTTGCAGAAAACTGCGTCCGCGTCTACCAAAAGATGCATGTGCATGCTAAAAACGCGTTTTGGCAAAAATCCATGTGCGGATGTTAAAAAGAGCAGCATCGGCATGCTTTTCACGTCGTTTGGTAGAAATCCACACGCGCGTTCTGCCAAAAGCGCCATTTGCATGCATATCGTGTGGTTTTGCAGAAAACTGCGTCCGCGTCTACCAAAAGATGCATGTGCATGCTAAAAACGCGTTTTGGCACAAATCCATGTGCGGATGTTAAAAAGAGCAGCATCGGCATGCTTTTCACGTCGTTTGGTAGAAATCCACGCGCGCGTTCTGCCAAAAGCACCATTTGCATGCATATCGTGTGGTTTTGCAGAAAACTGCGTCCGCGTCTACCAAAAGATGCATGCGCATGCTTAAAACGCGTTTTCGCACAAATCCATGTGCGGGTGCTAAAAAGAGCAGCATCGGCATGCTTTTCACGTCGTTTGGTAGAAATCCACACGCGCGTTCTGCCAAAAGCACCATTTGCATGCATATCGTGTGGTTTTGCAGAAAACTGCGTCCGCGTCTACCAAAAGATGCATGTGCATGCTAAAAAGGCGTTTTGGCACAAATCCATGTGCGGATGTTAAAAAGAGCAGCATCGGCATGCTTTTCACGTCGTTTGGTAGAAATCCACACGCGCGTTCTGCCAAAAGCACCATTTGCATGCATATCGTGTGGTTTTGCAGAAAACTGCGTCCGCGTCTACCAAAAGATGCATGTGCATGCTAAAAACGCGTTTTGGCACAAATCCATGTGCGGATGTTAAAAAGAGCAGCATCGGCATGCTTTTCACGTCGTTTGGTAGAAATCCACGCGCGCGTTCTGCCAAAAGCACCATTTGCATGCATATCGTGTGGTTTTGCAGAAAACTGCGTCCGCGTCTACCAAAAGATGCATGCGCATGCTTAAAACGCGCTTTGGCACAAATCCATGTGCGGATGTTAAAAAGAGCAGCATCGGCATGCTTTTCACGTCGTTTGGTAGAAATCCACACGCGCGTTCTGCCAAAAGCACCATTTGCATGCCTATCGTGTGGTTTTGCAGAAAACTGCGTCCGCGTCTACCAAAAGATGCATGCGCATGCTTAAAACGCGCTTTGGCACAAATCCATGTGCGGATGTTAAAAAGAGCAGCATCGGCATGCTTTTCACGTCGTTTGGTAGAAATCCACGCGCGCGTTCTGCCAAAAGCACCATTTGCATGCATATCGTGTGGTTTTGCAGAAAACTGCGTCCGCGTCTACCAAAAGATGCATGCGCATGCTTAAAACGCGTTTTGGAACAAATCCATGTGCGGGTGCTAAAAAGAGCAGCATCGGCATGCTTTTCACGTCGTTTGGTAGAAATCCACACGCGCGTTCTGCCAAAAGCACCATTTGCATGCATATCGTGTGGTTTTGCAGAAAACTGCGTCCGCGTCTACCAAAAGATGCATGTGCATGCTAAAAACGCGTTTTGGCACAAATCCATGTGCGGATGTTAAAAAGAGCAGCATCGGCATGCTTTTCACGTCGTTTGGTAGAAATCCACACGCGCGTTCTGCCAAAAGCACCATTTGCATGCATATCGTGTGGTTTTGCAGAAAACTGCGTCCGCGTCTACCACAAGATGCATGCGCATGCTAAAAACGCGTTTTGGCACAAATCCATGTGCGGATGTTAAAAAGAGCAGCATCGGCATGCTTTTCACGTCGTTTGGTAGAAATCCACACGCGCGTTCTGCCAAAAGCACCATTTGCATGCATATCGTGTGGTTTTGCAGAAAACTGCGTCCGCGTCTACCAAAAGATGCATGTGCATGCTAAAAACGCGTTTTGGCACAAATCCATGTGCGGATGTTAAAAAGAGCAGCATCGGCATGCTTTTCACGTCGTTTGGTAGAAATCCACGCGCGCGTTCTGCCAAAAGCACCATTTGCATGCCTATCGTGTGGTTTTGCAGAAAACTGCGTCCGCGTCTACCAAAAGATGCATGCGCATGCTTAAAACGCGCTTTGGCACAAATCCATGTGCGGATGTTAAAAAGAGCAGCATCGGCATGCTTTTCACGTCGTTTGGTAGAAATCCACACGCGCGTTCTGGCAAAAGCACCATTTGCATGCCTATCGTGTGGTTTTGCAGAAAACTGCGTCCGCGTCTACCAAAAGATGCATGCGCATGCTTAAAACGCGCTTTGGCACAAATCCATGTGCGGATGTTAAAAAGAGCAGCATCGGCATGCTTTTCACGTCGTTTGGTAGAAATCCACGCGCGCGTTCTGCCAAAAGCACCATTTGCATGCATATCGTGTGGTTTTGCAGAAAACTGCGTCCGCGTCTACCAAAAGATGCATGCGCATGCTTAAAACGCGTTTTGGCACAAATCCATGTGCGGGTGCTAAAAAGAGCAGCATCGGCATGCTTTTCACGTCGTTTGGTAGAAATCCACACGCGCGTTCTGCCAAAAGCACCATTTGCATGCCTATCGTGTGGTTTTGCAGAAAACTGCGTCCGCGTCTACCAAAAGATGCATGTGCATGCTAAAAACGCGTTTTGGCACAAATCCATGTGCGGATGTTAAAAAGAGCAGCATCGGCATGCTTTTCACGTCGTTTGGTAGAAATCCACACGCGCGTTCTGCCAAAAGCACCATTTGCATGCATATCGTGTGGTTTTGCAGAAAACTGCGTCCGCGTCTACCAAAAGATGCATGTGCATGCTAAAAACGCGTTTTGGCACAAATCCATGTGCGGATGTTAAAAAGAGCAGCATCGGCATGCTTTTCACGTCGTTTGGTAGAAATCCACGCGCGCGTTCTGCCAAAAGCACCATTTGCATGCCTATCGTGTGGTTTTGCAGAAAACTGCGTCCGCGTCTACCAAAAGATGCATGCGCATGCTTAAAACGCGTTTTGGCACAAATCCATGTGCGGGTGCTAAAAAGAGCAGCATCGGCATGCTTTTCACGTCGTTTGGTAGAAATCCACACGCGCGTTCTGCCAAAAGCACCATTTGCATGCCTATCGTGTGGTTTTGCAGAAAACTGCGTCCGCGTCTACCAAAAGATGCATGCGCATGCTTAAAACGCGTTTTGGCACAAATCCATGTGCGGATGTTAAAAAGAGCAGCATCGGCATGCTTTTCACGTCGTTTGGTAGAAATCCACACGCGCGTTCTGCCAAAAGCACCATTTGCATGCATATCGTGTGGTTTCGCAGAAAACTGCGTCCGCGTCTACCAAAAGATGCATGTGCATGCTAAAAACGCGTTTTGGCACAAATCCATGTGCGGATGTTAAAAAGAGCAGCATCGGCATGCTTTTCACGTCGTTTGGTAGAAATCCACACGCGCGTTCTGCCAAAAGCACCATTTGCATGCATATCGTGTGGTTTTGCAGAAAACTGCGTCCGCGTCTACCAAAAGATGCATGTGCATGCTAAAAACGCGTTGTAGCACAAATCCATGTGCGGATGTTAAAAAGAGCAGCATCGGCATGCTTTTCACGTCGTTTGGTAGAAATCCACGCGCGCGTTCTGCCAAAAGCACCATTTGCATGCCTATCGTGTGGTTTTGCAGAAAACTGCGTCCGCGTCTACCAAATGATGCATGCGCATGCTTAAAACGCGTTTTGGCACAAATCCATGTGCGGATGTTAAAAAGAGCAGCATCGGCATGCTTTTCACGTCGTTTGGTAGAAATCCACACGCGCGTTCTGCCAAAAGCACCATTTGCATGCATATCGTGTGGTTTTGCAGAAAACTGCGTCCGCGTCTACCAAAAGATGCATGTGCATGCTAAAAACGCGTTTTGGCACAAATCCATGTGCGGATGTTAAAAAGAGCAGCATCGGCATGCTTTTCACGTCGTTTGGTAGAAATCCACGCGCGCGTTCTGCCAAAAGCACCATTTGCATGCCTATCGTGTGGTTTTGCAGAAAACTGCGTCCGCGTCTACCAAAAGATGCATGCGCATGCTTAAAACGCGTTTTGGCACAAATCCATGTGCGGGTGCTAAAAAGAGCAGCATCGGCATGCTTTTCACGTCGTTTGGTAGAAATCCACACGCGCGTTCTGCCAAAAGCACCATTTGCATGCCTATCGTGTGGTTTTGCAGAAAACTGCGTCCGCGTCTACCAAAAGATGCATGCGCATGCTTAAAACGCGCTTTGGCACAAATCCATGTGCGGATGTTAAAAAGAGCAGCATCGGCATGCTTTTCACGTCGTTTGGTAGAAATCCACACGCGCGTTCTGCCAAAAGCACCATTTGCATGCATATCGTGTGGTTTTGCAGAAAACTGCGTCCGCGTCTACCAAAAGATGCATGTGCATGCTAAAAACGCGTTTTGGCAAAAATCCATGTGCGGATGTTAAAAAGAGCAGCATCGGCATGCTTTTCACGTCGTTTGGTAGAAATCCACACGCGCGTTCTGCCAAAAGCACCATTTGCATGCATATCGTGTGGTTTTGCAGAAAACTGCGTCCGCGTCTACCAAAAGATGCATGTGCATGCTAAAAACGCGTTTTGGCACAAATCCATGTGCGGATGTTAAAAAGAGCAGCATCGGCATGCTTTTCACGTCGTTTGGTAGAAATCCACACGCGCGTTCTGCCAAAAGCACCATTTGCATGCATATCGTGTGGTTTTGCAGAAAACTGCGTCCGCGTCTACCAAAAGATGCATGTGCATGCTAAAAACGCGTTTTGGCACAAATCCATGTGCGGATGTTAAAAAGAGCAGCATCGGCATGCTTTTCACGTCGTTTGGTAGAAATCCACGCGCGCGTTCTGCCAAAAGCACCATTTGCATGCCTATCGTGTGGTTTTGCAGAAAACTGCGTCCGCGTCTACCAAAAGATGCATGCGCATGCTTAAAACGCGTTTTGGCACAAATCCATGTGCGGGTGCTAAAAAGAGCAGCATCGGCATGCTTTTCACGTCGTTTGGTAGAAATCCACACGCGCGTTCTGCCAAAAGCACCATTTGCATGCCTATCGTGTGGTTTTGCAGAAAACTGCGTCCGCGTCTACCAAAAGATGCATGCGCATGCTTAAAACGCGTTTTGGCACAAATCCATGTGCGGATGTTAAAAAGAGCAGCATCGGCATGCTTTTCACGTCGTTTGGTAGAAATCCACACGCGCGTTCTGCCAAAAGCACCATTTGCATGCATATCGTGTGGTTTCGCAGAAAACTGCGTCCGCGTCTACCAAAAGATGCATGTGCATGCTAAAAACGCGTTTTGGCACAAATCCATGTGCGGATGTTAAAAAGAGCAGCATCGGCATGCTTTTCACGTCGTTTGGTAGAAATCCACACGCGCGTTCTGCCAAAAGCACCATTTGCATGCATATCGTGTGGTTTTGCAGAAAACTGCGTCCGCGTCTACCAAAAGATGCATGTGCATGCTAAAAACGCGTTGTAGCACAAATCCATGTGCGGATGTTAAAAAGAGCAGCATCGGCATGCTTTTCACGTCGTTTGGTAGAAATCCACGCGCGCGTTCTGCCAAAAGCACCATTTGCATGCCTATCGTGTGGTTTTGCAGAAAACTGCGTCCGCGTCTACCAAATGATGCATGCGCATGCTTAAAACGCGTTTTGGCACAAATCCATGTGCGGATGTTAAAAAGAGCAGCATCGGCATGCTTTTCACGTCGTTTGGTAGAAATCCACACGCGCGTTCTGCCAAAAGCACCATTTGCATGCATATCGTGTGGTTTTGCAGAAAACTGCGTCCGCGTCTACCAAAAGATGCATGTGCATGCTAAAAACGCGTTTTGGCACAAATCCATGTGCGGATGTTAAAAAGAGCAGCATCGGCATGCTTTTCACGTCGTTTGGTAGAAATCCACGCGCGCGTTCTGCCAAAAGCACCATTTGCATGCCTATCGTGTGGTTTTGCAGAAAACTGCGTCCGCGTCTACCAAAAGATGCATGCGCATGCTTAAAACGCGTTTTGGCACAAATCCATGTGCGGGTGCTAAAAAGAGCAGCATCGGCATGCTTTTCACGTCGTTTGGTAGAAATCCACACGCGCGTTCTGCCAAAAGCACCATTTGCATGCCTATCGTGTGGTTTTGCAGAAAACTGCGTCCGCGTCTACCAAAAGATGCATGCGCATGCTTAAAACGCGCTTTGGCACAAATCCATGTGCGGATGTTAAAAAGAGCAGCATCGGCATGCTTTTCACGTCGTTTGGTAGAAATCCACACGCGCGTTCTGCCAAAAGCACCATTTGCATGCATATCGTGTGGTTTTGCAGAAAACTGCGTCCGCGTCTACCAAAAGATGCATGTGCATGCTAAAAACGCGTTTTGGCAAAAATCCATGTGCGGATGTTAAAAAGAGCAGCATCGGCATGCTTTTCACGTCGTTTGGTAGAAATCCACACGCGCGTTCTGCCAAAAGCACCATTTGCATGCATATCGTGTGGTTTTGCAGAAAACTGCGTCCGCGTCTACCAAAAGATGCATGTGCATGCTAAAAACGCGTTTTGGCACAAATCCATGTGCGGATGTTAAAAAGAGCAGCATCGGCATGCTTTTCACGTCGTTTGGTAGAAATCCACACGCGCGTTCTGCCAAAAGCACCATTTGCATGCATATCGTGTGGTTTTGCAGAAAACTGCGTCCGCGTCTACCAAAAGATGCATGTGCATGCTAAAAACGCGTTTTGGCACAAATCCATGTGCGGATGTTAAAAAGAGCAGCATCGGCATGCTTTTCACGTCGTTTGGTAGAAATCCACGCGCGCGTTCTGCCAAAAGCACCATTTGCATGCCTATCGTGTGGTTTTGCAGAAAACTGCGTCCGCGTCTACCAAAAGATGCATGCGCATGCTTAAAACGCGTTTTGGCACAAATCCATGTGCGGGTGCTAAAAAGAGCAGCATCGGCATGCTTTTCACGTCGTTTGGTAGAAATCCACACGCGCGTTCTGCCAAAAGCACCATTTGCATGCCTATCGTGTGGTTTTGCAGAAAACTGCGTCCGCGTCTACCAAAAGATGCATGCGCATGCTTAAAACGCGTTTTGGCACAAATCCATGTGCGGATGTTAAAAAGAGCAGCATCGGCATGCTTTTCACGTCCTTTGGTAGAAATCCACACGCGCGTTCTGCCAAAAGCACCATTTGCATGCATATCGTGTGGTTTTGCAGAAAACTGCATCCGCGTCTACCAAAAGATGCATGTGCATGCTAAAAACGCGTTTTGGCACAAATCCATGTGCGGATGTTAAAAAGAGCAGCATCGGCATGCTTTTCACGTCGTTTGGTAGAAATCCACACGCGTTCTGCCAAAAGCACCATTTGCATGCATATCGTGTGGTTTTGCAGAAAACTGCGTCCGCGTCTACCAAAAGATGCATGTGCATGCTAAAAACGCGTTTTGGCACAAATCCATGTGCGGATGTTAAAAAGAGCAGCATCGGCATGCTTTTCACGTCGTTTGGTAGAAATCCACGCGCGCGTTCTGCCAAAAGCACCATTTGCATGCCTATCGTGAGGTTTTGCAGAAAACTGCGTCCGCGTCTACCAAAAGATGCATGCGCATGCTTAAAACGCGTTTTGGCACAAATCCATGTGCGGATGTTAAAAAGAGCAGCATCGGCATGCTTTTCACGTCGTTTGGTAGAAATCCACACGCGCGTTCTGCCAAAAGCACCATTTGCATGCATATCGTGTGGTTTTGCAGAAAACTGCGTCCGCGTCTACCAAAAGATGCATGCGCATGCTTAAAAACGCGCTTTGGCACAAATCCATGTGCGGATGTTAAAAAGAGCAGCATCGGCATGCTTTTCACGTCGTTTGGTAGAAATCCACACGCGCGTTCTGCCAAAAGCACCATTTGCATGCCTATCGTGTGGTTTTGCAGAAAACTGCGTCCGCGTCTACCAAAAGATGCATGCGCATGCTTAAAACGTGCTTTGGCACAAATCCATGTGCGGATGTTAAAAAGAGCAGCATCGGCATGCTTTTCACGTCGTTTGGTAGAAATCCACGCGCGCGTTCTGCCAAAAGCACCATTTGCATGCATATCGTGTGGTTTTGCAGAAAACTGCGTCCGCGTCTACCAAAAGATGCATGCGCATGCTTAAAACGCGTTTTGGCACAAATCCATGTGCGGGTGCTAAAAAGAGCAGCATCGGCATGCTTTTCACGTCCTTTGGTAGAAATCCACACGCGCGTTCTGCCAAAAGCACCATTTGCATGCCTATCGTGTGGTTTTGCAGAAAACTGCGTCCGCGTCTACCAAAAGATGCATGCGCATGCTTAAAACGCGCTTTGGCACAAATCCATGTGCGGATGTTAAAAAGAGCAGCATCGGCATGCTTTTCACGTCGTTTGGTAGAAATCCACACGCGCGTTCTGCCAAAAGCACCATTTGCATGCATATCGTGTGGTTTTGCAGAAAACTGCGTCCGCGTCTACCAAAAGATGCATGTGCATGCTAAAAACGCGTTTTGGCACAAATCCATGTGCGGATGTTAAAAAGAGCAGCATCGGCATGCTTTTCACGTCGTTTGGTAGAAATCCACACGCGCGTTCTGCCAAAAGCACCATTTGCATGCATATCGTGTGGTTTTGCAGAAAACTGCGTCCGCGTCTACCAAAAGATGCATGTGCATGCTAAAAACGCGTTTTGGCACAAATCCATGTGCGGATGTTAAAAAGAGCAGCATCGGCATGCTTTTCACGTCGTTTGGTAGAAATCCACACGCGCGTTCTGCCAAAAGCACCATTTGCATGCATATCGTGTGGTTTTGCAGAAAACTGCGTCCGCGTCTACCAAAAGATGCATGCGCATGCTTAAAACGCGTTTTGGCACAAATCCATGTGCGGGTGCTAAAAAGAGCAGCATCGGCATGCTTTTCACGTCGTTTGGTAGAAATCCACACGCGCGTTCTGCCAAAAGCACCATTTGCATGCATATCGTGTGGTTTTGCAGAAAACTGCGTCCGCGTCTACCAAAAGATGCATGTGCATGCTAAAAACGCGTTTTGGCACAAATCCATGTGCGGATGTTAAAAAGAGCAGCATCGGCATGCTTTTCACGTCGTTTGGTAGAAATCCACGCGCGCGTTCTGCCAAAAGCACCATTTGCATGCATATCGTGTGGTTTTGCAGAAAACTGCGTCCGCGTCTACCAAAAGATGCATGCGCATGCTTAAAACGCGTTTTGGCACAAATCCATGTGCGGGTGCTAAAAAGAGCAGCATCGGCATGCTTTTCACGTCGTTTGGTAGAAATCCACACGCGCGTTCTGCCAAAAGCACCATTTGCATGCCTATCGTGTGGTTTTGCAGAAAACTGCGTCCGCGTCTACCAAAAGATGCATGCGCATGCTTAAAACGCGCTTTGGCACAAATCCATGTGCGGATGTTAAAAAGAGCAGCATCGGCATGCTTTTCACGTCGTTTGGTAGAAATCCACACGCGCGTTCTGCCAAAAGCACCATTTGCATGCATATCGTGTGGTTTTGCAGAAAACTGCGTCCGCGTCTACCAAAAGATGCATGTGCATGCAAAAAACGCGTTTTGGCACAAATCCATGTGCGGGTGCTAAAAAGAGCAGCATCGGCATGCTTTTCACGTCGTTTGGTAGAAATCCACACGCGCGTTCTGCCAAAAGCACCATTTGCATGCCTATCGTGTGGTTTTGCAGAAAACTGCGTCCGCGTCTACCAAAAGATGCATGTGCATGCTAAAAACGCGTTTTGGCACAAATCCATGTGCGGATGTTAAAAAGAGCAGCATCGGCATGCTTTTCACGTCGTTTGGTAGAAATCCACACGCGCGTTCTGCCAAAAGCACCATTCGCATGCCTATCGTGTGGTTTTGCAGAAAACTGCGTCCGCGTCTACCAAACGATGCATGCGCATGCTTAAAACGCGCTTTGGCACAAATCCATGTGCGGATGTTAAAAAGAGCAGCATCGGCATGCTTTTCACGTCGTTTGGTAGAAATCCACGCGCGCGTTCTGCCAAAAGCACCATTTGCATGCATATCGTGTGGTTTTGCAGAAAACTGCGTCCGCGTCTACCAAAAGATGCATGCGCATGCTTAAAACGCGTTTTGGCAAAAATCCATGTGCGGATGTTAAAAAGAGCAGCATCGGCATGCTTTTCACGTCGTTTGGTAGAAATCCACACGCGCGTTCTGCCAAAAGCACCATTTGCATGCATATCGTGTGGTTTTGCAGAAAACTGCGTCCGCGTCTACCAAAAGATGCATGTGCATGCTGAAAACGCGTTTTGGCACAAATCCATGTGCGGATGTTAAAAAGAGCAGCATCGGCATGCTTTTCGCGTCGTTTGGTAGAAATCCACGCGCGCGTTCTGCCAAAAGCACCATTTGCATGCATATCGTGTGGTTTTGCAGAAAACTGCGTCCGCGTCTACCAAAAGATGCATGCGCATGCTTAAAACGCGTTTTGGCACAAATCCATGTGCGGGTGCTAAAAAGAGCAGCATCGGCATGCTTTTCACGTCGTTTGGTAGAAATCCACGCGCGCGTTCTGCCAAAAGCACCATTTGCATGCATATCGTGTGGTTTTGCAGAAAACTGCGTCCGCGTCTACCAAAAGATGCATGCGCATGCTTAAAACGCGTTTTGGCACAAATCCATGTGCGGGTGCTAAAAAGAGCAGCATCGGCATGCTTTTCACGTCGTTTGGTAGAAATCCACACGCGCGTTCTGCCAAAAGCACCATTTGCATGCATATCGTGTGGTTTTGCAGAAAACTGCGTCCGCGTCTACCAAAAGATGCATGTGCATGCTAAAAACGCGTTTTGGCACAAATCCATGTGCGGATGTTAAAAAGAGCAGCATCGGCATGCTTTTCACGTCGTTTGGTAGAAATCCACACGCGCGTTCTGCCAAAAGCACCATTTGCATGCATATCGTGTGGTTTTGCAGAAAACTGCGTCCGCGTCTACCAAAAGATGCATGCGCATGCTAAAAACGCGTTTTGGCACAAATCCATGTGCGGATGTTAAAAAGAGCAGCATCGGCATGCTTTTCACGTCGTTTGGTAGAAATCCACACGCGCGTTCTGCCAAAAGCACCATTTGCATGCATATCGTGTGGTTTTGCAGAAAACTGCGTCCGCGTCTACCAAAAGATGCATGTGCATGCTGAAAACGCGTTTTGGCACAAATCCATGTGCGGATGTTAAAAAGAGCAGCATCGGCATGCTTTTCACGTCGTTTGGTAGAAATCCACGCGCGCGTTCTGCCAAAAGCACCATTTGCATGCATATCGTGTGGTTTTGCAGAAAACTGCGTCCGCGTCTACCAAAAGATGCATGCGCATGCTTAAAACGCGTTTTGGCACAAATCCATGTGCGGGTGCTAAAAAGAGCAGCATCGGCATGCTTTTCACGTCGTTTGGTAGAAATCCACGCGCGCGTTCTGCCAAAAGCACCATTTGCATGCATATCGTGTGGTTTTGCAGAAAACTGCGTCCGCGTCTACCAAAAGATGCATGCGCATGCTTAAAACGCGTTTTGGCACAAATCCATGTGCGGGTGCTAAAAAGAGCAGCATCGGCATGCTTTTCACGTCGTTTGGTAGAAATCCACACGCGCGTTCTGCCAAAAGCACCATTTGCATGCATATCGTGTGGTTTTGCAGAAAACTGCGTCCGCGTCTACCAAAAGATGCATGTGCATGCTAAAAACGCGTTTTGGCACAAATCCATGTGCGGATGTTAAAAAGAGCAGCATCGGCATGCTTTTCACGTCGTTTGGTAGAAATCCACACGCGCGTTCTGCCAAAAGCACCATTTGCAAGCATATCGTGTGGTTTTGCAGAAAACTGCGTCCGCGTCTACCAAAAGATGCATGTGCATGCTAAAAACGCGTTTTGGCACAAATCCATGTGCGGATGTTAAAAAGAGCAGCATCGGCATGCTTTTCACGTCGTTTGGTAGAAATCCACGCGCGCGTTCTGCCAAAAGCACCATTTGCATGCCTATCGTGTGGTTTTGCAGAAAACTGCGTCCGCGTCTACCAAAAGATGCATGCGCATGCTTAAAACGCGCTTTGGCACAAATCCATGTGCGGATGTTAAATAGAGCAGCATCGGCATGCTTTTCACGTCGTTTGGTAGAAATCCACACGCGCGTTCTGGCAAAAGCACCATTTGCATGCCTATCGTGTGGTTTTGCAGAAAACTGCGTCCGCGTCTACCAAAAGATGCATGCGCATGCTTAAAACGCGCTTTGGCACAAATCCATGTGCGGGTGCTAAAAAGAGCAGCATCGGCATGCTTTTCACGTCGTTTGGTAGAAATCCACACGCGCGTTCTGCCAAAAGCACCATTTGCATGCCTATCGTGTGGTTTTGCAGAAAACTGCGTCCGCGTCTACCAAAAGATGCATGCGCATGCGTAAAACGCGCTTTGGCACAAATCCATGTGCGGATGTTAAAAAGAGCAGCATCGGCATGCTTTTCACGTCGTTTGGTAGAAATCCACACGCGCGTTCTGCCAAAAGCACCATTTGCATGCATATCGTGTGGTTTTGCAGAAAACTGCGTCCGCGTCTACCAAAAGATGCATGTGCATGCTAAAAACGCGTTTTGGCACAAATCCATGTGCGGGTGCTAAAAAGAGCAGCATCGGCATGCTTTTCACGTCGTTTGGTAGAAATCCACACGCGCGTTCTGCCAAAAGCACCATTTGCATGCCTATCGTGTGGTTTTGCAGAAACCTGCGTCCGCGTCTACCAAAAGATGCATGTGCATGCTAAAAACGCGTTTTGGCAAAAATTCATGTGCGGATGTTAAAAAGAGCAGCATCGGCATGCTTTTCACGTCGTTTGGTAGAAATCCACACGCGCGTTCTGCCAAAAGCACCATTTGCATGCATATCGTGTGGTTTTGCAGAAAACTGCGTCCGCGTCTACCAAAAGATGCATGTGCATGCTAAAAACGCGTTTTGGCACAAATCCATGTGCGGATGTTAAAAAGAGCAGCATCGGCATGCTTTTCACGTCGTTTGGTAGAAATCCACACGCGCGTTCTGCCAAAAGCACCATTTGCATGCATATCGTGTGGTTTTGCAGAAAACTGCGTCCGCGTCTACCAAAAGATGCATGTGCATGCTAAAAACGCGTTTTGGCACAAATCCATGTGCGGATGTTAAAAAGAGCAGCATCGGCATGCTTTTCACGTCGTTTGGTAGAAATCCACGCGCGCGTTCTGCCAAAAGCACCATTTGCATGCCTATCGTGTGGTTTTGCAGAAAACTGCGTCCGCGTCTACCAAAAGATGCATGCGCATGCTTAAAACGCGTTTTGGCACAAATCCATGTGCGGGTGCTAAAAAGAGCAGCATCGGCATGCTTTTCACGTCGTTTGGTAGAAATCCACACGCGCGTTCTGCCAAAAGCACCATTTGCATGCCTATCGTGTGGTTTTGCAGAAAACTGCGTCCGCGTCTACCAAAAGATGCATGCGCATGCTTAAAACGCGTTTTGGCACAAATCCATGTGCGGATGTTAAAAAGAGCAGCATCGGCATGCTTTTCACGTCCTTTGGTAGAAATCCACACGCGCGTTCTGCCAAAAGCACCATTTGCATGCATATCGTGTGGTTTTGCAGAAAACTGCATCCGCGTCTACCAAAAGATGCATGTGCATGCTAAAAACGCGTTTTGGCACAAATCCATGTGCGGATGTTAAAAAGAGCAGCATCGGCATGCTTTTCACGTCGTTTGGTAGAAATCCACACGCGTTCTGCCAAAAGCACCATTTGCATGCATATCGTGTGGTTTTGCAGAAAACTGCGTCCGCGTCTACCAAAAGATGCATGTGCATGCTAAAAACGCGTTTTGGCACAAATCCATGTGCGGATGTTAAAAAGAGCAGCATCGGCATGCTTTTCACGTCGTTTGGTAGAAATCCACGCGCGCGTTCTGCCAAAGCACCATTTGCATGCCTATCGTGAGGTTTTGCAGGAAAACTGCGTCGCGTCTACCAAAAGATGCATGCGCATGCTTAAAACGCGTTTTGGCACAAATCCATGTGCGGATGTTAAAAAGAGCAGCATCGGCATGCTTTTCACGTCGTTTGGTAGAAATCCACACGCGCGTTCTGCCAAAAGCACCATTTGCATGCATATCGTGTGGTTTTGCAGAAAACTGCGTCCGCGTCTACAAAAGATGCATGCGCATGCTTAAAACGCGCTTTGGCACAAATCCATGTGCGGATGTTAAAAAGAGCAGCATCGGCATGCTTTTCACGTCGTTTGGTAGAAATCCACACGCGCGTTCTGCCAAAAGCACCATTTGCATGCCTATCGTGTGGTTTTGCAGAAACACTGCGTCCGCGTCTACCAAAAGATGCATGCGCATGCTTAAAACGCGCTTTGGCACAAATCCATGTGCGGATGTTAAAAAGAGCAGCATCGGCATGCTTTTCACGTCGTTTGGTAGAAATCCACGCGCGCGTTCTGCCAAAAGCACCATTTGCATGCATATCGTGTGGTTTTGCAGAAAACTGCGTCCGCGTCTACCAAAAGATGCATGCGCATGCTTAAAACGCGTTTTGGCACAAATCCATGTGCGGGTGCTAAAAAGAGCAGCCTCGGCATGCTTTTCACGTCGTTTGGTAGAAATCCACACGCGCGTTCTGCCAAAAGCACCATTTGCATGCTATCGTGTGGTTTTGAAGAAAACTGCGTCCGCGTCTACCAAAAGATGCATGCGCATGCTTAAAACGCGCTTTGGCACAAATCCATGTGCGGATGTTAAAAAGAGCAGCATCGGCATGCTTTTCACGTCGTTGGTAGAAATCCACACGCGCGTTCTGCCAAAAGCACCATTTGCATGCATATCGTGTGGTTTTGCAGAAAACTGCGTCCGCGTCTACCAAAAGATGCATGTGCATGCTAAAAACGCGTTTTGGCACAAATCCATGTGCGGATGTTAAAAAGAGCAGCATCGGCATGCTTTTCCACGTCGTTTGGTAGAAATCCACACGCGCGTTCTGCCAAAAGCACCATTTGCATGCATATCGTGTGGTTTTGCAGATAACTGCGTCCGCGTCTACCAAAAGATGCATGTGCATGCTAAAAACGCGTTTTGGCACAATCCATGTGCGGATGTTAAAAAGAGCAGCATCGGCATGCTTTTCACGTCGTTTGGTAGAAATCCACACGCGCGTTCTGCCAAAAGCACCATTTGCATGCATATCGTGTGGTTTTGCAGAAAACTGCGTCCGCGTCTACCAAAAGATGCATGCGCATGCTTAAAACGCGTTTTGGCACAAATCCATGTGCGGGTGCTAAAAAGAGCAGCATCGGCATGCTTTTCACGTCGTTTGGTAGAAATCCACACGCGCGTTCTGCCAAAAGCACCATTTGCATGCATATCGTGTGGTTTGCAGAAAACTGCGTCCGCGTCTACCAAAAGATGCATGTGCATGCTAAAAACGCGTTTTGGCACAAATCCATGTGCGGATGTTAAAAAGAGCAGCATCGGCATGCTTTTCACGTCGTTTGGTAGAAATCCACGCGCGCGTTTCTGCCAAAAGCACCATTTGCATGCATATCGTGTGGTTTTGCAGAAAACTGCGTCCGCGTCTACCAAAAGATGCATGCGCATGCTTAAAACGCGTTTTGGCACAAATCCATGTGCGGGTGCTAAAAAGAGCAGCATCGGCATGCTTTTCACGTCGTTTGGTAGAAATCCACGCGCGCGTTCTGCCAAAAGCACCATTTGCATGCATATCGTGTGGTTTTGCAGAAAACTGCGTCCGCGTCTACCAAAAGATGCATGCGCATGCTATAAAACGCGTTTTGGCACAAATCCATGTGCGGGTGCTAAAAAGAGCAGCATCGGCATGCTTTTCACGTCGTTTGGTAGAAATCCACACGCGCGTTCTGCCAAAAGCACCATTTGCATGCATATCGTGTGGTTTTGCAGAAAACTGCGTCCGCGTCTACCAAAAGATGCATGTGCATGCTAAAAACGCGTTTTGGCACAAATCCATGTGCGGATGTTAAAAAGAGCAGCATCGGCATGCTTTTCACGTCGTTTGGTAGAAATCCACACGCGCGTTCTGCCAAAAGCACCATTTGCATGCATATCGTGTGGTTTTGCAGAAAACTGCGTCCGCGTCTACCAAAAGATGCATGCGCATGCTAAAAACGCGTTTTTGGCACAAATCCATGTGCGGATGTTAAAAAGAGCAGCATCGGCATGCTTTTCACGTCGTTTGGTAGAAATCCACACGCGCGTTCTGCCAAAAGCACCATTTGCATGCATATCGTGTGGTTTTGCAGAAAACTGCGTCCGCGTCTACCAAAAGATGCATGTGCATGCTAAAAAGGGCGTTTTGGCACAAATCCATGTGCGGAAGTTAAAAAGAGCAGCATCGGCATGCTTTTCACGTCGTTGGTAGAAATCCACACGCGCGTTCTGCCAAAGCACCATTTGCATGCATATCGTGTGGTTTTGCAGAAAACTGCGTCCGCGTCTACCAAAAGATGCATGTGCATGCTAAAAACGCGTTTTGGCACAAATCCATGTGCGGATGTTAAAAAGAGCAGCATCGGCATGCTTTTCCACGTCGTTTGGTAGAAATCCACGCGCGCGTTCTGCCAAAAGCACCATTTGCATGCATATCGTGTGTTTTGCAGAAAACTGCGTCCGCGTCTACCAAAAGATGCATGCGCATGCTTAAAACGCGCTTTGGCACAAATCCATGTGCGGATGTTAAAAAGAGCAGCATCGCATGCTTTTCACGTCGTTTGGTAGAAATCCACACGCGCGTTCTGCCAAAAGCACCATTTGCAATGCCTATCGTGTGGTTTTGCAGAAAACTGCGTCCGCGTCTACCAAAAGATGCATGCGCATGCTTAAAACGCGCTTTGGCACAAATCCATGTGCGGATGTTAAAAAGAGCAGCATCGGCATGCTTTTCACGTCGTTTGGTAGAAATCCACGCGCGCGTTCTGCAAAAGCACCATTTGCATGCATATCGTGTGGTTTTGCAGAAAACTGCGTCCGCGTCTACCAAAAGATGCATGCGCATGCTTAAAACGCGTTTTGGAACAAATCCATGTGCGGGTGCTAAAAAGAGCAGCATCGGCATGCTTTCACGTCGTTTGGTAGAAATCCACACGCGCGTTCTGCCAAAAGCACCATTTGCATGCATATCGTGTGGTTTTGCAGAAAACTGCGTCCGCGTCTACCAAAAGATGCATGTGCATGCTAAAAACGCGTTTTGGCACAAATCCATGTGCGGATGTTAAAAAGAGCAGCATCGGCATGCTTTTCACGTCGTTTGGTAGAAATCCACACGCGCGTTCTGCCAAAAGCACCATTTGCATGCATATTCGTGTGGTTTTGCAGAAACTGCGTCCGCGTCTACCACAAGATGCATGCGCTAGCTAAAAACGCGTTCTGGCACAAATCCATGTGCGGATGTTAAGAGAGCAGCATCGGCATGCTTTTCACGTCGTTTGGTAGAAATCCACACGCGCGTTCTGCCAAAAGCACCATTTGCATGCATATCGTGTGGTTTTGCAGAAAACTGCGTCCGCGTCTACCAAAAGATGCATGTGCATGCTAAAACGCGTTTTGGCACAAATCCATGTGCGGATGTTAAAAAGAGCAGCATCGGCATGCTTTTCACGTCGTTTGGTAGAAATCCACGCGCGCGTTCTGCCAAAAGCTCCATTTGCATGCCTATCGTGTGGTTTTGCAGAAAACTGCGTCCGCGTCTACCAAAAGATGCATGCGCATGCTTAAAACGCGCTTTGGCACAAATCCATGTGCGGATGTTAAAAAGAGCAGCATCGGCATGCTTTTCACGTCGTTTGGTAGAAATCCACACGCGCGTTCTGGCAAAAGCACCATTTGCATGCCTATCGTGTGGTTTTGCAGAAAACTGCGTCCGCGTCTACCAAAAGATGCATGTGCATGCTAAAAACGCGTTGTAGCACAAATCCATGTGCGGATGTTAAAAAGAGCAGCATCGGCATGCTTTTCACGTCGTTTGGTAGAAATCCACGCGCGCGTTCTGCCAAAAGCACCATTTGCATGCCTATCGTGTGGTTTTGCAGAAAACTGCGTCCGCGTCTACCAAAAGATGCATGCGCATGCTTAAAACGCGTTTTGGCACAAATCCATGTGCGGGTGCTAAAAAGAGCAGCATCGGCATGCTTTTCACGTCGTTTGGTAGAAATCCACACGCGCGTTCTGCCAAAAGCACCATTTGCATGCCTATCGTGTGGTTTTGCAGAAAACTGCGTCCGCGTCTACCAAAAGATGCATGCGCATGCTTAAAACGCGTTTTGGCACAAATCCATGTGCGGATGTTAAAAAGAGCAGCATCGGCATGCTTTTCACGTCGTTTGGTAGAAATCCACACGCGCGTTCTGCCAAAAGCACCATTTGCATGCATATCGTGTGGTTTTGCAGAAAACTGCGTCCGCGTCTACCAAAAGATGCATGTGCATGCTAAAAACGCGTTGTAGCACAAATCCATGTGCGGATGTTAAAAAGAGCAGCATCGGCATGCTTTTCACGTCGTTTGGTAGAAATCCACGCGCGCGTTCTGCCAAAAGCACCATTTGCATGCCTATCGTGTGGTTTTGCAGAAAACTGCGTCCGCGTCTACCAAAAGATGCATGCGCATGCTTAAAACGCGTTTTGGCACAAATCCATGTGCGGATGTTAAAAAGAGCAGCATCGGCATGCTTTTCACGTCGTTTGGTAGAAATCCACACGCGCGTTCTGCCAAAAGCACCATTTGCATGCATATCGTGTGGTTTTGCAGAAAACTGCGTCCGCGTCTACCAAAAGATGCATGTGCATGCTAAAAACGCGTTTTGGCACAAATCCATGTGCGGATGTTAAAAAGAGCAGCATCGGCATGCTTTTCACGTCGTTTGGTAGAAATCCACGCGCGCGTTCTGCCAAAAGCACCATTTGCATGCCTATCGTGTGGTTTTGCAGAAAACTGCGTCCGCGTCTACCAAAAGATGCATGCGCATGCTTAAAACGCGTTTTGGCACAAATCCATGTGCGGGTGCTAAAAAGAGCAGCATCGGCATGCTTTTCACGTCGTTTGGTAGAAATCCACACGCGCGTTCTGCCAAAAGCACCATTTGCATGCCTATCGTGTGGTTTTGCAGAAAACTGCGTCCGCGTCTACCAAAAGATGCATGCGCATGCTTAAAACGCGCTTTGGCACAAATCCATGTGCGGATGTTAAAAAGAGCAGCATCGGCATGCTTTTCACGTCGTTTGGTAGAAATCCACACGCGCGTTCTGCCAAAAGCACCATTTGCATGCATATCGTGTGGTTTTGCAGAAAACTGCGTCCGCGTCTACCAAAAGATGCATGTGCATGCTAAAAACGCGTTTTGGCAAAAATCCATGTGCGGATGTTAAAAAGAGCAGCATCGGCATGCTTTTCACGTCGTTTGGTAGAAATCCACACGCGCGTTCTGCCAAAAGCACCATTTGCATGCATATCGTGTGGTTTTGCAGAAAACTGCGTCCGCGTCTACCAAAAGATGCATGTGCATGCTAAAAACGCGTTTTGGCACAAATCCATGTGCGGATGTTAAAAAGAGCAGCATCGGCATGCTTTTCACGTCGTTTGGTAGAAATCCACACGCGCGTTCTGCCAAAAGCACCATTTGCATGCATATCGTGTGGTTTTGCAGAAAACTGCGTCCGCGTCTACCAAAAGATGCATGTGCATGCTAAAAACGCGTTTTGGCACAAATCCATGTGCGGATGTTAAAAAGAGCAGCATCGGCATGCTTTTCACGTCGTTTGGTAGAAATCCACGCGCGCGTTCTGCCAAAAGCACCATTTGCATGCCTATCGTGTGGTTTTGCAGAAAACTGCGTCCGCGTCTACCAAAAGATGCATGCGCATGCTTAAAACGCGTTTTGGCACAAATCCATGTGCGGGTGCTAAAAAGAGCAGCATCGGCATGCTTTTCACGTCGTTTGGTAGAAATCCACACGCGCGTTCTGCCAAAAGCACCATTTGCATGCCTATCGTGTGGTTTTGCAGAAAACTGCGTCCGCGTCTACCAAAAGATGCATGCGCATGCTTAAAACGCGTTTTGGCACAAATCCATGTGCGGATGTTAAAAAGAGCAGCATCGGCATGCTTTTCACGTCCTTTGGTAGAAATCCACACGCGCGTTCTGCCAAAAGCACCATTTGCATGCATATCGTGTGGTTTTGCAGAAAACTGCATCCGCGTCTACCAAAAGATGCATGTGCATGCTAAAAACGCGTTTTGGCACAAATCCATGTGCGGATGTTAAAAAGAGCAGCATCGGCATGCTTTTCACGTCGTTTGGTAGAAATCCACACGCGTTCTGCCAAAAGCACCATTTGCATGCATATCGTGTGGTTTTGCAGAAAACTGCGTCCGCGTCTACCAAAAGATGCATGTGCATGCTAAAAACGCGTTTTGGCACAAATCCATGTGCGGATGTTAAAAAGAGCAGCATCGGCATGCTTTTCACGTCGTTTGGTAGAAATCCACGCGCGCGTTCTGCCAAAAGCACCATTTGCATGCCTATCGTGAGGTTTTGCAGAAAACTGCGTCCGCGTCTACCAAAAGATGCATGCGCATGCTTAAAACGCGTTTTGGCACAAATCCATGTGCGGATGTTAAAAAGAGCAGCATCGGCATGCTTTTCACGTCGTTTGGTAGAAATCCACACGCGCGTTCTGCCAAAAGCACCATTTGCATGCATATCGTGTGGTTTTGCAGAAAACTGCGTCCGCGTCTACCAAAAGATGCATGCGCATGCTTAAAACGCGCTTTGGCACAAATCCATGTGCGGATGTTAAAAAGAGCAGCATCGGCATGCTTTTCACGTCGTTTGGTAGAAATCCACACGCGCGTTCTGCCAAAAGCACCATTTGCATGCCTATCGTGTGGTTTTGCAGAAAACTGCGTCCGCGTCTACCAAAAGATGCATGCGCATGCTTAAAACGCGCTTTGGCACAAATCCATGTGCGGATGTTAAAAAGAGCAGCATCGGCATGCTTTTCACGTCGTTTGGTAGAAATCCACGCGCGCGTTCTGCCAAAAGCACCATTTGCATGCATATCGTGTGGTTTTGCAGAAAACTGCGTCCGCGTCTACCAAAAGATGCATGCGCATGCTTAAAACGCGTTTTGGCACAAATCCATGTGCGGGTGCTAAAAAGAGCAGCATCGGCATGCTTTTCACGTCGTTTGGTAGAAATCCACACGCGCGTTCTGCCAAAAGCACCATTTGCATGCCTATCGTGTGGTTTTGCAGAAAACTGCGTCCGCGTCTACCAAAGATGCATGCGCATGCTTAAAACGCGCTTTGGCACAAATCCATGTGCGGATGTTAAAAAGAGCAGCATCGGCATGCTTTTCACGTCGTTTGGTAGAAATCCACACGCGCGTTCTGCCAAAAGCACCATTTGCATGCATATCGTGTGGTTTTGCAGAAAACTGCGTCCGCGTCTACCAAAAGATGCATGTGCATGCTAAAAACGCGTTTTGGCACAAATCCATGTGCGGATGTTAAAAAGAGCAGCATCGGCATGCTTTTCACGTCGTTTGGTAGAAATCCACACGCGCGTTCTGCCAAAAGCACCATTTGCATGCATATCGTGTGGTTTTGCAGAAAACTGCGTCCGCGTCTACCAAAAGATGCATGTGCATGCTAAAAACGCGTTTTGGCACAAATCCATGTGCGGATGTTAAAAAGAGCAGCATCGGCATGCTTTTCACGTCGTTTGGTAGAAATCCACACGCGCGTTCTGCCAAAAGCACCATTTGCATGCATATCGTGTGGTTTTGCAGAAAACTGCGTCCGCGTCTACCAAAAGATGCATGCGCATGCTTAAAACGCGTTTTGGCACAAATCCATGTGCGGGTGCTAAAAAGAGCAGCATCGGCATGCTTTTCCACGTCGTTTGGTAGAAATCCACACGCGCGTTCTGCCAAAAGCACCATTTGCATGCATATCGTGTGTTTTGCAGAAAACTGCGTCCGCGTCTACCAAAAGATGCATGTGCATGCTAAAAACGCGTTTTGGCACAAATCCATGTGCGGATGTTAAAAAGAGCAGCATCGGCATGCTTTTCACGTCGTTTGGTAGAAATCCACGCGCGCGTTCTGCCAAAAGCACCATTTGCATGCATATCGTGTGGTTTTGCAGAAAACTGCGTCCGCGTCTACCAAAAGATGCATGCGCATGCTTAAAACGCGTTTTGGCACAAATCCATGTGCGGGTGCTAAAAAGAGCAGCATCGGCATGCTTTTCACGTCGTTTGGTAGAAATCCACACGCGCGTTCTGCCAAAAGCACCATTTGCATGCCTATCGTGTGGTTTTGCAGAAAACTGCGTCCGCGTCTACCAAAAGATGCATGCGCATGCTTAAAACGCGCTTTGGCACAAATCCATGTGCGGATGTAAAAAGAGCAGCATCGGCATGCTTTTCACGTCGTTTGGTAGAAATCCACACGCGCGTTCTGCCAAAAGCACCATTTGCAAGCATATCGTGTGGTTTTGCAGAAAACTGCGTCCGCGTCTACCAAAAGATGCATGTGCATGCTAAAAACGCGTTTTGGCACAAATCCATGTGCGGGTGCTAAAAAGAGCAGCATCGGCATGCTTTTCCACGTCGTTTGGTAGAAATCCACACGCGCGTTCTGCCAAAAGCACCATTTGCATGCCTATCGTGTGGGTTTGCAGAAAACTGCGTCCGCGTCTACCAAAAGATGCATGCGCATGCTAAAAACGCGTTTTGGCACAAATCCATGTGCGGATGTTAAAAAGAGCAGCATCGGCATGCTTTTCACGTCGTTTGGTAGAAATCCACACGCGCGTTCTGCCAAAAGCACCATTCGCATGCCTATCGTGTGGTTTTGCAGAAAACTGCGTCCGCGTCTACCAAAAGATGCATGCGCATGCTTAAAACGCGCTTTGCACAAATCCATGTGCGGATGTTAAAAAGAGCAGCATCGGCATGCTTTCACGTCGTTGGTAGAAATCCACGCGCGCGTTCTGCCAAAAGCACCATTTGCATGCATATCGTGTGGTTTTGCAGAAAACTGCGTCCGCGTCTACCAAAGATGCATGCGCATGCTTAAAACGCGTTTTGGCAAAAATCCATGTGCGGATGTTAAAAAGAGCAGCATCGGCATGCTTTTCACGTCGTTTGGTAGAAATCCACACGCGCGTTCTGCCAAAAGCACCATTTGCATGCATATCGTGTGGTTTTGCAGAAAACTGCGTCCGCGTCTACCAAAAGATGCATGCGCATGCTAAAAACGCGTTTTGGCACAAATCCATGTGCGGATGTTAAAAAGAGCAGCATCGGCATGCTTTTCACGTCGTTTGGTAGAAATCCACACGCGCGTTCTGCCAAAAGCACCATTTGCATGCATATCGTGTGGTTTTGCAGAAAACTGCGTCCGCGTCTACCAAAAGATGCATGTGCATGCTGAAAACGCGTTTGGCACAAATCCATGTGCGGATGTTAAAAAGAGCAGCATCGGCATGCTTTTCACGTCGTTTGGTAGAAATCCACGCGCGCGTTCTGCCAAAGCACCATTTGCATGCATATCGTGTGGTTTTGCAGAAAACTGCGTCCGCGTCTACCAAAAGATGCATGCGCATGCTTAAAACGCGTTTTGGCACAAATCCATGTGCGGGTGCTAAAAAGAGCAGCATCGGCATGCTTTTCACGTCGTTTGGGTAGAAATCCACGCGCGCGTTCTGCTAAATCCTAGGTGGGCAACCATTTGCATGCATATCGTGTGGGTTTTGCAGAAAACTGCGTCGCGTCTACAAAAGATGCATGCGCATGCTTAAAACGCGTTTTGGCACAAATCCATGTGCGGGTGCTAAAAAGAGCAGCATCGGCATGCTTTTCACGTCGTTTGGTAGAAATCCACACGCGCGTTCTGCCAAAAGCACCATTTGCATGCATATCGTGTGGTTTTGCAGATAACTGCGTCCGCGTCTACCAAAAGATGCATGTGCATGCTAAAAACGCGTTTTGGCACAAATCCATGTGCGGATGTTAAAAAGAGCAGCATCGGCATGCTTTTCACGTCGTTTGGTAGAAATCCACACGCGCGTTCTGCCAAAAGCACCATTTGCAAGCATATCGTGTGGTTTTGCAGAAAACTGCGTCCGCGTCTACCAAAAGATGCATGTGCATGCTAAAAACGCGTTTTGGCACAAATCCATGTGCGGATGTTAAAAAGAGCAGCATCGGCATGCTTTTCACGTCGTTTGGTAGAAATCCACGCGCGCGTTCTGCCAAAAGCACCATTTGCATGCCTATCGTGTGGTTTTGCAGAAAACTGCGTCCGCGTCTACCAAAAGATGCATGCGCATGCTTAAAACGCGCTTTGGCACAAATCCATGTGCGGATGTTAAAAAGAGCAGCATCGGCATGCTTTTCACGTCGTTTGGTAGAAATCCACACGCGCGTTCTGGCAAAAGCACCATTTGCATGCCTATCGTGTGGTTTTGCAGAAAACTGCGTCCGCGTCTACCAAAAGATGCATGCGCATGCTTAAAACGCGCTTTGGCACAAATCCATGTGCGGGTGCTAAAAAGAGCAGCATCGGCATGCTTTTCACGTCGTTTGGTAGAAATCCACACGCGCGTTCTGCCAAAAGCACCATTTGCATGCCTATCGTGTGGTTTTGCAGAAAACTGCGTCCGCGTCTACCAAAGATGCATGCGCATGCGTAAAACGCGCTTTTGGCACAAATCCATGTGCGGATGTTAAAGAAGAGCAGCATCGGCATGCTTTTCACGTCGTTTGGTAGAAATCCACACGCGCGTTCTGCCAAAAGCACCCATTTGCAAGCATATCGTGTGGTTTTGCAGAAAACTGCGTCCGCGTCTACCAAAAGATGCATGTGCATGCTAAAAACGCGTTTTGGCACAAATCCATGTGCGGATGTTAAAAAGAGCAGCATCGGCATGCTTTTCACGTCGTTTGGTAGAAATCCACGCGCGCGTTCTGCCAAAAGCACCATTTGCATGCCTATCGTGTGGTTTGCAGAAAACTGCGTCCGCGTCTACCAAAAGATGCATGCGCATGCTAAAAAACGCGCTTTGGCACAAATCCATGTGCGAATGTTAAAAAGAGCAGCATCGGCATGCTTTTCACGTCGTTGGTAGAAATCCACACGCGCGTTCTGGCAAAAGCACCATTTGCATGCCTATCGTGTGGTTTGCAGAAAACTGCGTCCGCGTCTACCAAAAGATGCATGCGCATGCTTAAAACGCGCTTTGGCACAAATCCATGTGCGGGTGCTAAAAAGAGCAGCATCGGCATGCTTTTCACGTCGTTTGGTAGAAATCCACACGCGCGTTCTGCCAAAAGCACCATTTGCATGCCTATCGTGTGGTTTTGCAGAAAACTGCGTCCGCGTCTACCAAAGATGCATGCGCATGCGTAAAACGCGCTTTGGCACAAATCCATGTGCGGATGTTAAAAAGAGCAGCATCGGCATGCTTTTCACGTCGTTTGGTAGAAATCCACACGCGCGTTCTGCCAAAGCACCCATTTGCTTGCATATCGTGTGGTTTTGCAGAAAACTGCGTCCGCGTCTACCAAAAGATGCATGTGCATGCTAAAAACGCGTTTTGGCACAAATCCATGTGCGGGTGCTAAAAAGAGCAGCATCGGCATGCTTTTCACGTCGTTTGGTAGAAATCCACACGCGCGTTCTGCCAAAAGCACCATTTGCATGCTATCGTGTGGTTTTGCAGAAACCTGCGTCCGCGTCTACCAAAAGGATGCATGTGCATGCTAAAAACGCGTTTTGGCAAAAATCCATGTGCGGATGTTAAAAAGAGCAGCATCGGCATGCTTTTCACGTCGTTTGGTAGAAATCCACACGCGCGTTCTGCCAAAAGCACCATTTGCATGCATATCGTGTGGTTTTTGCAGAAAACTGCGTCCGCGTCTACCAAAAGATGCATGTGCATGCTAAAAACGCGTTTTGGCACAAATCCATGTGCGGATGTTTAAAAAGAGCAGCATCGGGCAATGCTTTTCACGTCGTTTGGTAGAAATCCACGACGCGCGTTCTGCCAAAAGCACCCATTTGCATGCATATCGTGTGGTTTTGCAGAAAACTGCGTCCGCGTCTACCAAAAGATGCATGTGCATGCTAAAAACGCGTTTTGGCACAAATCCATGTGCGGATGTTAAAAAGAGCAGCATCGGCATGCTTTTCACGTCGTTTGGTAGGAAATCCACGCGCGCGTTCTGCCAAAAGCACCATTTGCATGCCTATCGTGTGGTTTTGCAGAAAACTGCGTCCGCGTCTACCAAAAGATGCATGCGCATGCTTAAAACGCGTTTTGGCACAAATCCATGTGCGGGTGCTAAAAAAGAGCAGCATCGGCATGCTTTCTCACGTCGTTGGTAGAAATCCACACGCGCGTTCTGCCAAAAGCACCATTTGCATGCCTATCGTGTGGTTTTGCAGAAAACTGCGTCCGCGTCTACCAAAGATGCATGCGCATGCTTAAAACGCGTTTTGGCACAAATCCATGTGCGGATGTTAAAAAGAGCAGCATCGGCATGCTTTTCACGTCGGTTGGTAGAAATCCACACGCGCGTTCTGCCAAAGCACCATTTGCATGCATATCGTGTGGTTTTGCAGAAAACTGCGTCCGCGTCTACCAAAAGATGCATGCGCATGCTTAAAACGCGTTTTGGCACAAATCCATGTGCGGGTGCTAAAAAGAGCAGCATCGGCATGCTTTTCACGTCGTTTGGTAGAAATCCACACGCGCGTTCTGCCAAAGCACCATTTGCATGCATATCGTGTGGGTTTTGCAGAAACTGCGTCCGCGTCTACCAAAAGATGCATGTGCATGCTAAAAACGCGTTTTGGCACAAATCCATGTGCGGATGTTAAAAAGAGCAGCATCGGCATGCTTTTCACGTCGTTTGGTAGAAATCCACGCGCGCGTTCTGCCAAAAGCACCATTTGCATGCATATCGTGTGGTTTTGCAGAAAACTGCGTCCGCGTCTACCAAAAGATGCATGCGCATGCTTAAAAACGCGTTTTGGCACAAATCCATGTGCGGGTGCTAAAAAGAGCAGCATCGGCATGCTTTTCACGTCGTTTGGTAGAAATCCACACGCGCGTTCTGCAAAAGCACCATTTGCATGCCTATCGTGTGGTTTTGCAGATAACTGCGTCCGCGTCTACCAAAAGATGCATGCGCATGCTTAAAACGCGCTTTGGCACAAATCCATGTGCGGATGTTAAAAAGAGCAGCATCGGCATGCTTTTCACGTCGTTTGGTAGAAATCCACACGCGCGTTCTGCCAAAGCACCATTTGCATGCATATCGTGTGGTTTTGCAGAAAACTGCGTCCGCGTCTACCAAAAGATGCATGTGCATGCTAAAACGCGTTTTTGGCACAAATCCATGTGCGGGTGCTAAAAAGAGCAGCATCGGCATGCTTTTCACGTCGTTTGGTAAGAAATCCACACGCGCGTTCTGCCAAAAGCCACCATTTGCATGCCTATCGTGTGGTTTGCAGAAAACTGCGCCGCGTCTACCAAAAGATGCATGTGCATGCTAAAAACGCGTTTTGGCACAAATCCATGTGCGGATGTTAAAAAGAGCAGCATCGGCATGCTTTTCACGTCGTTTGGTAGGAAATCCACACGCGCGTTCTGCCAAAAGCACCATTCGCATGCCTATCGTGTGGTTTTGCAGAAAACTGCGTCCGCGTCTACCAAAAGATGCATGCGCATGCTAAAACGCGCTTTGGCACAAATCCATGTGCGGATGTTAAAAAGAGCAGCATCGGCATGCTTTTCACGTCGTTTGGTAGAAATCCACGCGCGCGTTCTGCCAAAAGCACCATTTGCATGCATATCGTGTGGTTTTGCAGAAAACTGCGTCCGCGTCTACCAAAAGATGCATGCGCATGCTTAAAACGCGTTTTGGCAAAAATCCATGTGCGGATGTTAAAAAGAGCAGCATCGGCATGCTTTTCACGTCGTTTGGTAGAAATCCACACGCGCGTTCTGCCAAAAGCACCATTTGCATGCTTATCGTGTGGTTTTGCAGAAAACTGCGTCCGCGTCTACCAAAAGATGCATGTGCATGCTGAAAACGCGTTTTGGCACAAATCCATGTGCGGATGTTAAAAAGAGCAGCATCGGCATGCTTTTCACG
>NW_027460722.1:0-37965 GCF_050947875.1 Dermacentor variabilis | reverse complement strand
TGCTTAAAACGCGCTTTGGCACAAATTCATGTGCGGATGTTAAAAAGAGCAGCATCGGCATGCTTTTCACGTCGTTTGGTAGAAATCCACGCGCGCGTTCTGCCAAAAGCACCATTTGCATGCATATCGTGTGGTTTTGCAGAAAACTGCGTCCGCGTCTACCAAAAGATGCATGCGCATGCTTGAAACGCGTTTTGGCACAAATCCATGTGCGGGTGCTAAAAAGAGCAGCATCGGCATGCTTTTCACGTCGTTGGTAGAAATCCACACGCGCGTTCTGCCAAAAGCACCATTTGCATGCATATCGTGTGGTTTTGCAGAAAACTGCGTCCGCGTCTACCAAAAGATGCATGCGCATGCTTAAAACGCGCTTTGGCACAAATCCATATGCGGATGTTAAAAAGAGCAGCGTCGGCATGCTTTTCACGTCGTTTGGTAGAAATCCACGCGCGCGTTCTGCCAAAAGCACCATTTGCATGCATATCGTGTGGTTTTGCAGAAAACTGCGTCCGCGTCTACCAAAAGATGCATGCGCATGCTTAAAACGCGTTTTGGCACAAATCCATGTGCGGGTGCTAAAAAGAGCAGCATCGGCATGCTTTTCACGTCGTTTGGTAGAAATCCACACGCGCGTTCTGCCAAAAGCACCATTTGCATGCATATCGTGTGGTTTTGCAGAAAACTGCGTCCGCGTCTACCAAAAGATGCATGCGCATGCTTAAAACGCGCTTTGGCACAAATCCATATGCGGATGTTAAAAAGAGCAGCGTCGGCATGCTTTTCACGTCGTTTGGTAGAAATCCACGCGCGCGTTCTGCCAAAAGCACCATTTGCATGCATATCGTGTGGTTTTGCAGAAAACTGCGTCCGCGTCTACCAAAAGATGCATGCGCATGCTTAAAACGCGTTTTGGCACAAATCCATGTGCGGGTGCTAAAAAGAGCAGCATCGGCATGCTTTTCACGTCGTTTGGTAGAAATCCACACGCGCGTTCTGCCAAAAGCACCATTTGGCATGCATATCGTGTGGTTTTGCAGAAAACTGCGTCCGCGTCTACCAAAAGATGCATGTGCATGCTATAAACGCGTTTTGGCACAAATCCATGTGCGGGTGCTAAAAGGAGCAGCATCGGCATGCTTTTCACGTCGTTTGGTAGAAATCCACACGCGCGTTCTGCCAAAAGCACCATTTGCATGCATATCGTGTGGTTTTGCAGAAAACTGCGTCCGCGTCTACCAAAAGATGCATGTGCATGCTAAAAACGCGTTTGGCACAAATCCATGTGCGGGTGCTAAAAAGAGCAGCATCGGCATGCTTTTCACGTCGTTTGGTAGAAATCCACACGCGCGTTCTGCCAAAAGCACCATTTGCATGCATATCGTGTGGTTTTGCAGAAAACTGCGTCCGCGTCTACCAAAAGATGCATGTGCATGCTAAAAACGCGTTTTGGCACAAATCCATGTGCGGATGTTAAAAAGAGCAGCATCGGCATGCTTTTCACGTCGTTTGGTAGAAATCCACGCGCGCGTTCTGCCAAAAGCACCATTTGCATGCATATCGTGTGGTTTTGCAGAAAACTGCGTCCGCGTCTACCAAAAGATGTATGCGCATGCTTAAAACGCGTTTTGGCACAAATCCATGTGCGGGTGCTAAAAAGAGCAGCATCGGCATGCTTTTCACGTCGTTTGGTAGAAATCCACACGCGCGTTCTGCCAAAAGCACCATTTGCATGCCTATCGTGTGGTTTTGCAGAAAACTGCGTCCGCGTCTACCAAAAGATGCATGCGCATGCTTAAAACGCGTTTTGGCACAAATCCATGTGCGGGTGCTAAAAAGAGCAGCATCGGCATGCTTTTCACGTCGTTTGGTAGAAATCCACACGCGCGTTCTGCCAAAAGCACCATTTGCATGCATATCGTGTGGTTTTGCAGAAAACTGCGTCCGCGTCTACCAAAAGATGCATGCGCATGCTTAAAACGCGCTTTGGCACAAATCCATATGCGGATGTTAAAAAGAGCAGCGTCGGCATGCTTTTCACGTCGTTTGGTAGAAATCCACGCGCGCGTTCTGCCAAAAGCACCATTTGCATGCATATCGTGTGGTTTTGCAGAAAACTGCGTCCGCGTCTACCAAAAGATGCATGCGCATGCTTAAAACGCGTTTTGGCACAAATCCATGTGCGGGTGCTAAAAAGAGCAGCATCGGCATGCTTTTCACGTCGTTTGGTAGAAATCCACACGCGCGTTCTGCCAAAAGCACCATTTGCATGCATATCGTGTGGTTTTGCAGAAAACTGCGTCCGCGTCTACCAAAAGATGCATGTGCATGCTATAAACGCGTTTTGGCACAAATCCATGTGCGGGTGCTAAAAGGAGCAGCATCGGCATGCTTTTCACGTCGTTTGGTAGAAATCCACACGCGCGTTCTGCCAAAAGCACCATTTGCATGCATATCGTGTGGTTTTGCAGAAAACTGCGTCCGCGTCTACCAAAAGATGCATGTGCATGCTAAAAACGCGTTTTGGCACAAATCCATGTGCGGGTGCTAAAAAGAGCAGCATCGGCATGCTTTTCACGTCGTTTGGTAGAAATCCACACGCGCGTTCTGCCAAAAGCACCATTTGCATGCCTATCGTGTGGTTTTGCAGAAAACTGCGTCCGCGTCTACCAAAAGATGCATGCGCATGCTTAAAACGCGCTTTGGCACAAATCCATGTGCGGATGTTAAAAAGAGCAGCATCGGCATGCTTTTCACGTCGTTTGGTAGAAATCCACACGCGCGTTCTGCCAAAAGCACCATTTGCATGCATATCGTGTGGTTTTGCAGAAAACTGCGTCCGCGTCTACCAAAAGATGCATGTGCATGCTAAAAACGCGTTTTGGCACAAATCCATGTGCGGATGTTAAAAAGAGCAGCATCGGCATGCTTTTCACGTCGTTTGGTAGAAATCCACGCGCGCGTTCTGCCAAAAGCACCATTTGCATGCATATCGTGTGGTTTTGCAGAAAACTGCGTCCGCGTCTACCAAAAGATGCATGTGCATGCTATAAACGCGTTTTGGCACAAATCCATGTGCGGGTGCTAAAAAGAGCAGCATCGGCATGCTTTTCACGTCGTTTGGTAGAAATCCACACGCGCGTTCTGCCAAAAGCACCATTTGCATGCATATCGTGTGGTTTTGCAGAAAACTGCGTCCGCGTCTACCAAAAGATGCATGTGCATGCTAAAAACGCGTTTTGGCACAAATCCATGTGCGGGTGCTAAAAAGAGCAGCATCGGCATGCTTTTCACGTCGTTTGGTAGAAATCCACACGCGCGTTCTGCCAAAAGCACCATTTGCATGCCTATCGTGTGGTTTTGCAGAAAACTGCGTCCGCGTCTACCAAAAGATGCATGCGCATGCTTAAAACGCGCTTTGGCACAAATCCATGTGCGGATGTTAAAAAGAGCAGCATCGGCATGCTTTTCACGTCGTTTGGTAGAAATCCACACGCGCGTTCTGCCAAAAGCACCATTTGCATGCATATCGTGTGGTTTTGCAGAAAACTGCGTCCGCGTCTACCAAAAGATGCATGTGCATGCTAAAAACGCGTTTTGGCACAAATCCATGTGCGGATGTTAAAAAGAGCAGCATCGGCATGCTTTTCACGTCGTTTGGTAGAAATCCACGCGCGCGTTCTGCCAAAAGCACCATTTGCATGCATATCGTGTGGTTTTGCAGAAAACTGCGTCCGCGTCTACCAAAAGATGCATGCGCATGCTTGAAACGCGTTTTGGCACAAATCCATGTGCGGGTGCTAAAAAGAGCAGCATCGGCATGCTTTTCACGTCGTTTGGTAGAAATCCACACGCGTTCTGCCAAAAGCACCATTTGCATGCATATCGTGTGGTTTTGCAGAAAACTGCGTCCGCGTCTACCAAAAGATGCATGCGCATGCTTAAAACGCGCTTTGGCACAAATCCATATGCGGATGTTAAAAAGAGCAGCGTCGGCATGCTTTTCACGTCGTTTGGTAGAAATCCACGCGCGCGTTCTGCCAAAAGCACCATTTGCATGCATATCGTGTGGTTTTGCAGAAAACTGCGTCCGCGTCTACCAAAAGATGCATGCGCATGCTTAAAACGCGTTTTGGCACAAATCCATGTGCGGGTGCTAAAAAGAGCAGCATCGGCATGCTTTTCACGTCGTTTGGTAGAAATCCACACGCGCGTTCTGCCAAAAGCACCATTTGCATGCATATCGTGTGGTTTTGCAGAAAACTGCGTCCGCGTCTACCAAAAGATGCATGCGCATGCTTAAAACGCGTTTTGGCACAAATCCATGTGCGGGTGCTAAAAAGAGCAGCATCGGCATGCTTTTCACGTCGTTTGGTAGAAATCCACACGCGCGTTCTGCCAAAAGCACCATTTGCATGCATATCGTGTGGTTTTGCAGAAAACTGCGTCCGCGTCTACCAAAAGATGCATGCGCATGCTTAAAACGCGTTTTGGCACAAATCCATGTGCGGGTGCTAAAAAGAGCAGCATCGGCATGCTTTTCACGTCGTTTGGTAGAAATCCACACGCGCGTTCTGCCAAAAGCACCATTTGCATGCCTATCGTGTGGTTTTGCAGAAAACTGCGTCCGCGTCTACCAAAAGATGCATGCGCATGCTTAAAACGCGCTTTGGCACAAATCCATGTGCGGATGTTAAAAAGAGCAGCATCGGCATGCTTTTCACGTCGTTTGGTAGAAATCCACACGCGCGTTCTGCCAAAAGCACCATTTGCATGCATATCGTGTGGTTTTGCAGAAAACTGCGTCCGCGTCTACCAAAAGATGCATGTGCATGCTAAAAACGCGTTTTGGCACAAATCCATGTGCGGGTGCTAAAAAGAGCAGCATCGGCATGCTTTTCACGTCGTTTGGTAGAAATCCACACGCGCGTTCTGCCAAAAGCACCATTTGCATGCCTATCGTGTGGTTTTGCAGAAAACTGCGTCCGCGTCTACCAAAAGATGCATGCGCATGCTTAAAACGCGCTTTGGCACAAATCCATGTGCGGATGTTAAAAAGAGCAGCATCGGCATGCTTTTCACGTCGTTTGGTAGAAATCCACGCGCGCGTTCTGCCAAAAGCACCATTTGCATGCATATCGTGTGGTTTTGCAGAAAACTGCGTCCGCGTCTACCAAAAGATGCATGCGCATGCTTAAAACGCGTTTTGGCACAAATCCATGTGCGGGTGCTAAAAAGAGCAGCATCGGCATGCTTTTCACGTCGTTTGGTAGAAATCCACACGCGCGTTCTGCCAAAAGCACCATTTGCATGCCTATCGTGTGGTTTTGCAGAAAACTGCGTCCGCGTCTACCAAAAGATGCATGCGCATGCTTAAAACGCGCTTTGGCACAAATCCATGTGCGGATGTTAAAAAGAGCAGCATCGGCATGCTTTTCACGTCGTTTGGTAGAAATCCACACGCGCGTTCTGCCAAAAGCACCATTTGCATGCATATCGTGTGGTTTTGCAGAAAACTGCGTCCGCGTCTACCAAAAGATGCATGTGCATGCTAAAAACGCGTTTTGGCACAAATCCATGTGCGGATGTTAAAAAGAGCAGCATCGGCATGCTTTTCACGTCGTTTGGTAGAAATCCACGCGCGCGTTCTGCCAAAAGCACCATTTGCATGCATATCGTGTGGTTTTGCAGAAAACTGCGTCCGCGTCTACCAAAAGATGCATGCGCATGCTTAAAACGCGTTTTGGCACAAATCCATGTGCGGGTGCTAAAAAGAGCAGCATCGGCATGCTTTTCACGTCGTTTGGTAGAAATCCACACGCGCGTTCTGCCAAAAGCACCATTTGCATGCCTATCGTGTGGTTTTGCAGAAAACTGCGTCCGCGTCTACCAAAAGATGCATGCGCATGCTTAAAACGCGTTTTGGCACAAATCCATGTGCGGGTGCTATAAAGAGCAGCATCGGCATGCTTTTCACGTCGTTTGGTAGAAATCCACACGCGCGTTCTGCCAAAAGCACCATTTGCATGCCTATCGTGTGGTTTTGCAGAAAACTGCGTCCGCGTCTACCAAAAGATGCATGCGCATGCTTAAAACGCGCTTTGGCACAAATCCATGTGCGGATGTTAAAAAGAGCAGCATCGGCATGCTTTTCACGTCGTTTGGTAGAAATCCACGCGCGCGTTCTGCCAAAAGCACCATTTGCATGCATATCGTGTGGTTTTGCAGAAAACTGCGTCCGCGTCTACCAAAAGATGCATGCGCATGCTTAAAACGCGTTTTGGCACAAATCCATGTGCGGGTGCTAAAAAGAGCAGCATCGGCATGCTTTTCACGTCGTTTGGTAGAAATCCACACGCGCGTTCTGCCAAAAGCACCATTTGCATGCCTATCGTGTGGTTTTGCAGAAAACTGCGTCCGCGTCTACCAAAAGATGCATGTGCATGCTATAAACGCGTTTTGGCACAAATCCATGTGCGGGTGCTAAAAGGAGCAGCATCGGCATGCTTTTCACGTCGTTTGGTAGAAATCCACACGCGCGTTCTGCCAAAAGCACCATTTGCATGCATATCGTGTGGTTTTGCAGAAAACTGCGTCCGCGTCTACCAAAAGATGCATGCGCATGCTTAAAACGCGTTTTGGCACAAATCCATGTGCGGGTGCTAAAAAGAGCAGCATCGGCATGCTTTTCACGTCGTTTGGTAGAAATCCACACGCGCGTTCTGCCAAAAGCACCATTTGCATGCATATCGTGTGGTTTTGCAGAAAACTGCGTCCGCGTCTACCAAAAGATGCATGCGCATGCTTAAAACGCGTTTTGGCACAAATCCATGTGCGGGTGCTAAAAAGAGCAGCATCGGCATGCTTTTCACGTCGTTTGGTAGAAATCCACACGCGCGTTCTGCCAAAAGCACCATTTGCATGCCTATCGTGTGGTTTTGCAGAAAACTGCGTCCGCGTCTACCAAAAGATGCATGCGCATGCTTAAAACGCGCTTTGGCACAAATCCATGTGCGGATGTTAAAAAGAGCAGCATCGGCATGCTTTTCACGTCGTTTGGTAGAAATCCACACGCGCGTTCTGCCAAAAGCACCATTTGCATGCATATCGTGTGGTTTTGCAGAAAACTGCGTCCGCGTCTACGAAAAGATGCATGTGCATGCTAAAAACGCGTTTTGGCACAAATCCATGTGCGGGTGCTAAAAAGAGCAGCATCGGCATGCTTTTCACGTCGTTTGGTAGAAATCCACACGCGCGTTCTGCCAAAAGCACCATTTGCATGCCTATCGTGTGGTTTTGCAGAAAACTGCGTCCGCGTCTACCAAAAGATGCATGCGCATGCTTAAAACGCGCTTTGGCACAAATCCATGTGCGGATGTTAAAAAGAGCAGCATCGGCATGCTTTTCACGTCGTTTGGTAGAAATCCACGCGCGCGTTCTGCCAAAAGCACCATTTGCATGCATATCGTGTGGTTTTGCAGAAAACTGCGTCCGCGTCTACCAAAAGATGCATGCGCATGCTTAAAACGCGTTTTGGCACAAATCCATGTGCGGGTGCTAAAAAGAGCAGCATCGGCATGCTTTTCACGTCGTTTGGTAGAAATCCACACGCGCGTTCTGCCAAAAGCACCATTTGCATGCCTATCGTGTGGTTTTGCAGAAAACTGCGTCCGCGTCTACCAAAAGATGCATGCGCATGCTTAAAACGCGCTTTGGCACAAATCCATGTGCGGATGTTAAAAAGAGCAGCATCGGCATGCTTTTCACGTCGTTTGGTAGAAATCCACACGCGCGTTCTGCCAAAAGCACCATTTGCATGCATATCGTGTGGTTTTGCAGAAAACTGCGTCCGCGTCTACCAAAAGATGCATGTGCATGCTAAAAACGCGTTTTGGCACAAATCCATGTGCGGATGTTAAAAAGAGCAGCATCGGCATGCTTTTCACGTCGTTTGGTAGAAATCCACGCGCGCGTTCTGCCAAAAGCACCATTTGCATGCATATCGTGTGGTTTTGCAGAAAACTGCGTCCGCGTCTACCAAAAGATGCATGCGCATGCTTAAAACGCGTTTTGGCACAAATCCATGTGCGGGTGCTAAAAAGAGCAGCATCGGCATGCTTTTCACGTCGTTTGGTAGAAATCCACACGCGCGTTCTGCCAAAAGCACCATTTGCATGCCTATCGTGTGGTTTTGCAGAAAACTGCGTCCGCGTCTACCAAAAGATGCATGCGCATGCTTAAAACGCGTTTTGGCACAAATCCATGTGCGGGTGCTATAAAGAGCAGCATCGGCATGCTTTTCACGTCGTTTGGTAGAAATCCACACGCGCGTTCTGCCAAAAGCACCATTTGCATGCCTATCGTGTGGTTTTGCAGAAAACTGCGTCCGCGTCTACCAAAAGATGCATGCGCATGCTTAAAACGCGCTTTGGCACAAATCCATGTGCGGATGTTAAAAAGAGCAGCATCGGCATGCTTTTCACGTCGTTTGGTAGAAATCCACGCGCGCGTTCTGCCAAAAGCACCATTTGCATGCATATCGTGTGGTTTTGCAGAAAACTGCGTCCGCGTCTACCAAAAGATGCATGCGCATGCTTAAAACGCGTTTTGGCACAAATCCATGTGCGGGTGCTAAAAAGAGCAGCATCGGCATGCTTTTCACGTCGTTTGGTAGAAATCCACACGCGCGTTCTGCCAAAAGCACCATTTGCATGCCTATCGTGTGGTTTTGCAGAAAACTGCGTCCGCGTCTACCAAAAGATGCATGCGCATGCTTAAAACGCGTTTTGGCACAAATCCATGTGCGGGTGCTAAAAAGAGCAGCATCGGCATGCTTTTCACGTCGTTTGGTAGAAATCCACACGCGCGTTCTGCCAAAAGCACCATTTGCATGCATATCGTGTGGTTTTGCAGAAAACTGCGTCCGCGTCTACCAAAAGATGCATGCGCATGCTTAAAACGCGCTTTGGCACAAATCCATATGCGGATGTTAAAAAGAGCAGCGTCGGCATGCTTTTCACGTCGTTTGGTAGAAATCCACGCGCGCGTTCTGCCAAAAGCACCATTTGCATGCATATCGTGTGGTTTTGCAGAAAACTGCGTCCGCGTCTACCAAAAGATGCATGCGCATGCTTAAAACGCGTTTTGGCACAAATCCATGTGCGGGTGCTAAAAAGAGCAGCATCGGCATGCTTTTCACGTCGTTTGGTAGAAATCCACACGCGCGTTCTGCCAAAAGCACCATTTGCATGCATATCGTGTGGTTTTGCAGAAAACTGCGTCCGCGTCTACCAAAAGATGCATGTGCATGCTATAAACGCGTTTTGGCACAAATCCATGTGCGGGTGCTAAAAGGAGCAGCATCGGCATGCTTTTCACGTCGTTTGGTAGAAATCCACACGCGCGTTCTGCCAAAAGCACCATTTGCATGCATATCGTGTGGTTTTGCAGAAAACTGCGTCCGCGTCTACCAAAAGATGCATGTGCATGCTAAAAACGCGTTTTGGCACAAATCCATGTGCGGGTGCTAAAAAGAGCAGCATCGGCATGCTTTTCACGTCGTTTGGTAGAAATCCACACGCGCGTTCTGCCAAAAGCACCATTTGCATGCCTATCGTGTGGTTTTGCAGAAAACTGCGTCCGCGTCTACCAAAAGATGCATGCGCATGCTTAAAACGCGCTTTGGCACAAATCCATGTGCGGATGTTAAAAAGAGCAGCATCGGCATGCTTTTCACGTCGTTTGGTAGAAATCCACACGCGCGTTCTGCCAAAAGCACCATTTGCATGCATATCGTGTGGTTTTGCAGAAAACTGCGTCCGCGTCTACCAAAAGATGCATGTGCATGCTAAAAACGCGTTTTGGCACAAATCCATGTGCGGATGTTAAAAAGAGCAGCATCGGCATGCTTTTCACGTCGTTTGGTAGAAATCCACGCGCGCGTTCTGCCAAAAGCACCATTTGCATGCATATCGTGTGGTTTTGCAGAAAACTGCGTCCGCGTCTACCAAAAGATGCATGTGCATGCTATAAACGCGTTTTGGCACAAATCCATGTGCGGGTGCTAAAAAGAGCAGCATCGGCATGCTTTTCACGTCGTTTGGTAGAAATCCACACGCGCGTTCTGCCAAAAGCACCATTTGCATGCATATCGTGTGGTTTTGCAGAAAACTGCGTCCGCGTCTACCAAAAGATGCATGTGCATGCTAAAAACGCGTTTTGGCACAAATCCATGTGCGGGTGCTAAAAAGAGCAGCATCGGCATGCTTTTCACGTCGTTTGGTAGAAATCCACACGCGCGTTCTGCCAAAAGCACCATTTGCATGCCTATCGTGTGGTTTTGCAGAAAACTGCGTCCGCGTCTACCAAAAGATGCATGTGCATGCTATAAACGCGTTTTGGCACAAATCCATGTGCGGGTGCTAAAAAGAGCAGCATCGGCATGCTTTTCACGTCGTTTGGTAGAAATCCACACGCGCGTTCTGCCAAAAGCACCATTTGCATGCATATCGTGTGGTTTTGCAGAAAACTGCGTCCGCGTCTACCAAAAGATGCATGTGCATGCTAAAAACGCGTTTTGGCACAAATCCATGTGCGGGTGCTAAAAAGAGCAGCATCGGCATGCTTTTCACGTCGTTTGGTAGAAATCCACACGCGCGTTCTGCCAAAAGCACCATTTGCATGCCTATCGTGTGGTTTTGCAGAAAACTGCGTCCGCGTCTACCAAAAGATGCATGCGCATGCTTAAAACGCGCTTTGGCACAAATCCATGTGCGGATGTTAAAAAGAGCAGCATCGGCATGCTTTTCACGTCGTTTGGTAGAAATCCACACGCGCGTTCTGCCAAAAGCACCATTTGCATGCATATCGTGTGGTTTTGCAGAAAACTGCGTCCGCGTCTACCAAAAGATGCATGTGCATGCTAAAAACGCGTTTTGGCACAAATCCATGTGCGGATGTTAAAAAGAGCAGCATCGGCATGCTTTTCACGTCGTTTGGTAGAAATCCACGCGCGCGTTCTGCCAAAAGCACCATTTGCATGCATATCGTGTGGTTTTGCAGAAAACTGCGTCCGCGTCTACCAAAAGATGGATGCGCATGCTTGAAACGCGTTTTGGCACAAATCCATGTGCGGGTGCTAAAAAGAGCAGCATCGGCATGCTTTTCACGTCGTTTGGTAGAAATCCACACGCGTTCTGCCAAAAGCACCATTTGCATGCATATCGTGTGGTTTTGCAGAAAACTGCGTCCGCGTCTACCAAAAGATGCATGCGCATGCTTAAAACGCGCTTTGGCACAAATCCATATGCGGATGTTAAAAAGAGCAGCGTCGGCATGCTTTTCACGTCGTTTGGTAGAAATCCACGCGCGCGTTCTGCCAAAAGCACCATTTGCATGCATATCGTGTGGTTTTGCAGAAAACTGCGTCCGCGTCTACCAAAAGATGCATGCGCATGCTTAAAACGCGTTTTGGCACAAATCCATGTGCGGGTGCTAAAAAGAGCAGCATCGGCATGCTTTTCACGTCGTTTGGTAGAAATCCACACGCGCGTTCTGCCAAAAGCACCATTTGCATGCATATCGTGTGGTTTTGCAGAAAACTGCGTCCGCGTCTACCAAAAGATGCATGCGCATGCTTAAAACGCGTTTTGGCACAAATCCATGTGCGGGTGCTAAAAAGAGCAGCATCGGCATGCTTTTCACGTCGTTTGGTAGAAATCCACACGCGCGTTCTGCCAAAAGCACCATTTGCATGCCTATCGTGTGGTTTTGCAGAAAACTGCGTCCGCGTCTACCAAAAGATGCATGCGCATGCTTAAAACGCGCTTTGGCACAAATCCATGTGCGGATGTTAAAAAGAGCAGCATCGGCATGCTTTTCACGTCGTTTGGTAGAAATCCACACGCGCGTTCTGCCAAAGCACCATTTGCATGCATATCGTGTGGTTTTGCAGAAAACTGCGTCCGCGTCTACCAAAAGATGCATGTGCATGCTAAAAACGCGTTTTGGCACAAATCCATGTGCGGGTGCTAAAAAGAGCAGCATCGGCATGCTTTTCACGTCGTTTGGTAGAAATCCACACGCGCGTTCTGCCAAAAGCACCATTTGCATGCCTATCGTGTGGTTTTGCAGAAAACTGCGTCCGCGTCTACCAAAAGATGCATGCGCATGCTTAAAACGCGCTTTGGCACAAATCCATGTGCGGATGTTAAAAAGAGCAGCATCGGCATGCTTTTCACGTCGTTTGGTAGAAATCCACGCGCGCGTTCTGCCAAAAGCACCATTTGCATGCATATCGTGTGGTTTTGCAGAAAACTGCGTCCGCGTCTACCAAAAGATGCATGCGCATGCTTAAAACGCGTTTTGGCACAAATCCATGTGCGGGTGCTAAAAAGAGCAGCATCGGCATGCTTTTCACGTCGTTTGGTAGAAATCCACACGCGCGTTCTGCCAAAAGCACCATTTGCATGCCTATCGTGTGGTTTTGCAGAAAACTGCGTCCGCGTCTACCAAAAGATGCATGCGCATGCTTAAAACGCGCTTTGGCACAAATCCATGTGCGGATGTTAAAAAGAGCAGCATCGGCATGCTTTTCACGTCGTTTGGTAGAAATCCACACGCGCGTTCTGCCAAAAGCACCATTTGCATGCATATCGTGTGGTTTTGCAGAAAACTGCGTCCGCGTCTAACAAAAGATGCATGTGCATGCTAAAAACGCGTTTTGGCACAAATCCATGTGCGGATGTTAAAAAGAGCAGCATCGGCATGCTTTTCACGTCGTTTGGTAGAAATCCACGCGCGCGTTCTGCCAAAAGCACCATTTGCATGCATATCGTGTGGTTTTGCAGAAAACTGCGTCCGCGTCTACCAAAAGATGCATGCGCATGCTTAAAACGCGTTTTGGCACAAATCCATGTGCGGGTGCTAAAAAGAGCAGCATCGGCATGCTTTTCACGTCGTTTGGTAGAAATCCACACGCGCGTTCTGCCAAAAGCACCATTTGCATGCCTATCGTGTGGTTTTGCAGAAAACTGCGTCCGCGTCTACCAAAAGATGCATGCGCATGCTTAAAACGCGTTTTGGCACAAATCCATGTGCGGGTGCTATAAAGAGCAGCATCGGCATGCTTTTCACGTCGTTTGGTAGAAATCCACACGCGCGTTCTGCCAAAAGCACCATTTGCATGCCTATCGTGTGGTTTTGCAGAAAACTGCGTCCGCGTCTACCAAAAGATGCATGCGCATGCTTAAAACGCGCTTTGGCACAAATCCATGTGCGGATGTTAAAAAGAGCAGCATCGGCATGCTTTTCACGTCGTTTGGTAGAAATCCACGCGCGCGTTCTGCCAAAAGCACCATTTGCATGCATATCGTGTGGTTTTGCAGAAAACTGCGTCCGCGTCTACCAAAAGATGCATGCGCATGCTTAAAACGCGTTTTGGCACAAATCCATGTGCGGGTGCTAAAAAGAGCAGCATCGGCATGCTTTTCACGTCGTTTGGTAGAAATCCACACGCGCGTTCTGCCAAAAGCACCATTTGCATGCCTATCGTGTGGTTTTGCAGAAAACTGCGTCCGCGTCTACCAAAAGATGCATGCGCATGCTTAAAACGCGTTTTGGCACAAATCCATGTGCGGGTGCTAAAAAGAGCAGCATCGGCATGCTTTTCACGTCGTTTGGTAGAAATCCACACGCGCGTTCTGCCAAAAGCACCATTTGCATGCCTATCGTGTGGTTTTGCAGAAAACTGCGTCCGCGTCTACCAAAAGATGCATGCGCATGCTTAAAACGCGCTTTGGCACAAATCCATGTGCGGATGTTAAAAAGAGCAGCATCGGCATGCTTTTCACGTCGTTTGGTAGAAATCCACGCGCGCGTTCTGCCAAAAGCACCATTTGCATGCATATCGTGTGGTTTTGCAGAAAACTGCGTCCGCGTCTACCAAAAGATGCATGCGCATGCTTGAAACGCGTTTTGGCACAAATCCATGTGCGGGTGCTAAAAAGAGCAGCATCGGCATGCTTTTCACGTCGTTTGGTAGAAATCCACACGCGTTCTGCCAAAAAAGCACCATTTGCATGCATATCGTGTGGTTTTGCAGAAAACTGCGTCCGCGTCTACCAAAAGATGCATGTGCATGCTAAAAACGCGTTTTGGCACAAATCCATGTGCGGATGTTAAAAAGAGCAGCATCGGCATGCTTTTCACGTTGTTTGGTAGAAATCCACGCGCGCGTTCTGCCAAAAGCACCATTTGCATGCCTATCGTGTGGTTTTGCAGAAAACTGCGTCCGCGTCTACCAAAAGATGCATGCGCATGCTTAAAACGCGTTTTGGCACAAATCCATGTGCGGGTGCTAAAAAGAGCAGCATCGGCATGCTTTTCACGTCGTTTGGTAGAAATCCACACGCGCGTTCTGCCAAAAGCACCATTTGCATGCATATCGTGTGGTTTTGCAGAAAACTGCGTCCGCGTCTACCAAAAGATGCATGCGCATGCTTAAAACGCGTTTTGGCACAAATCCATGTGCGGGTGCTAAAAAGAGCAGCATCGGCATGCTTTTCACGTCGTTTGGTAGAAATCCACACGCGCGTTCTGCCAAAAGCACCATTTGCATGCATATCGTGTGGTTTTGCAGAAAACTGCGTCCGCGTCTACCAAAAGATGCATGCGCATGCTTAAAACGCGCTTTGGCACAAATCCATGTGCGGATGTTAAAAAGAGCAGCATCGGCATGCTTTTCACGTCGTTTGGTAGAAATCCACGCGCGCGTTCTGCCAAAAGCACCATTTGCATGCATATCGTGTGGTTTTGCAGAAAACTGCGTCCGCGTCTACCAAAAGATGCATGCGCATGCTTAAAACGCGTTTTGGCACAAATCCATGTGCGGGTGCTAAAAAGAGCAGCATCGGCATGCTTTTCACGTCGTTTGGTAGAAATCCACGCGCGCGTTCTGCCAAAAGCACCATTTGCATGCCTATCGTGTGGTTTTGCAGAAAACTGCGTCCGCGTCTACCAAAAGATGCATGCGCATGCTTAAAACGCGTTTTGGCACAAATCCATGTGCGGGTGCTAAAAAGAGCAGCATCGACATGCTTTTCACGTCGTTTGGTAGAAATCCACACGCGCGTTCTGCCAAAAGCACCATTTGCATGCCTATCGTGTGGTTTTGCAGAAAACTGCGTCCGCGTCTACCAAAAGATGCATGCGCATGCTTAAAACGCGTTTTGGCACAAATCCATGTGCGGATGTTAAAAAGAGCAGCATCGGCATGCTTTTCACGTCGTTTGGTAGAAATCCACACGCGCGTTCTGCCAAAAGCACCATTTGCATGCATATCGTGAGGTTTTGCAGAAAACTGCGTCCGCGTCTACCAAAAGATGCATGCGCATGCTTAAAACGCGTTTTGGCACAAATCCATGTGCGGGTGCTAAAAAGAGCAGCATCGGCATGCTTTTCACGTCGTTTGGTAGAAATCCACACGCGCGTTCTGCCAAAAGCACCATTTGCATGCATATCGTGTGGTTTTGCAGAAAACTGCGTCCGCGTCTACCAAAAGATGCATGCGCATGCTTAAAACGCGTTTTGGCACAAATCCATGTGCGGGTGCTAAAAAGAGCAGCATCGGCATGCTTTTCACGTCGTTTGGTAGAAATCCACACGCGCGTTCTGCCAAAAGCACCATTTGCATGCATATCGTGTGGTTTTGCAGAAAACTGCGTCCGCGTCTACCAAAAGATGCATGCGCATGCTTAAAACGCGCTTTGGCACAAATCCATGTGCGGATGTTAAAAAGAGCAGCATCTGCATGCTTTTCACGTCGTTTGGTAGAAATCCACGCGCGCGTTCTGCCAAAAGCACCATTTGCATGCATATCGTGTGGTTTTGCAGAAAACTGCGTCCGCGTCTACCAAAAGATGCATGCGCATGCTTAAAACGCGTTTTGGCACAAATCCATGTGCGGGTGCTAAAAAGAGCAGCATCGGCATGCTTTTCACGTCGTTTGGTAGAAATCCACACGCGCGTTCTGCCAAAAGCACCATTTGCATGCCTATCGTGTGGTTTTGCAGAAAACTGCGTCCGCGTCTACCAAAAGATGCATGCGCATGCTTAAAACGCGCTTTGGCACAAATCCATGTGCGGATGTTAAAAAGAGCAGCATCGGCATGCTTTTCACGTCGTTTGGTAGAAATCCACGCGCGCGTTCTGCCAAAAGCACCATTTGCATGCCTATCGTGTGGTTTTGCAGAAAACTGCGTCCGCGTCTACCAAAAGATGCATGCGCATGCTTAAAACGCGTTTTGGCACAAATCCATGTGCGGGTGCTAAAAAGAGCAGCATCGGCATGCTTTTCACGTCGTTTGGTAGAAATCCACACGCGCGTTCTGCCAAAAGCACCATTTGCATGCCTATCGTGTGGTTTTGCAGAAAACTGCGTCCGCGTCTACCAAAAGATGCATGCGCATGCTTAAAACGCGTTTTGGCACAAATCCATGTGCGGATGTTAAAAAGAGCAGCATCGGCATGCTTTTCACGTCGTTTGGTAGAAATCCACACGCGCGTTCTGCCAAAAGCACCATTTGCATGCATATCGTGTGGTTTTGCAGAAAACTGCGTCCGCGTCTACCAAAAGATGCATGCGCATGCTAAAAACGCGTTTTGGCACAAATCCATGTGCGGATGTTAAAAAGAGCAGCATCGGCATGCTTTTCATGTCGTTTGGTAGAAATCCACACGCGCGTTCTGCCAAAAGCACCATTTGCATGCCTATCGTGTGGTTTTGCAGAAAACTGCGTCCGCGTCTACCAAAAGATGCATGCGCATGCTTAAAACGCGCTTTGGCACAAATCCATGTGCGGATGTTAAAAAGAGCAGCATCGGCATGCTTTTCACGTCGTTTGGTAGAAATCCACACGCGCGTTCTGCCAAAAGCACCATTTGCATGCCTATCGTGTGGTTTTGCAGAAAACTGCGTCCGCGTCTACCAAAAGATGCATGCGCATGCTTAAAACGCGCTTTGGCACAAATCCATGTGCGGATGTTAAAAAGAGCAGCATCGGCATGCTTTTCACGTCGTTTGGTAGAAATCCACACGCGCGTTCTGCCAAAAGCACCATTTGCATGCATATCGTGTGGTTTTGCAGAAAACTGCGTCCGCGTCTACCAAAAGATGCATGTGCATGCTAAAAACGCGTTTTGGCCCAAATCCATGTGCGGATGTTAAAAAGAGCAGCATCGGCATGCTTTTCACGTCGTTTGGTAGAAATCCACACGCGCGTTCTGCCAAAAGCACCATTTGCATGCATATCGTGTGGTTTTGCAGAAAACTGCGTCCGCGTCTACCAAAAGATGCATGTGCATGCTAAAAACGCGTTTTGGCACAAATCCATGTGCGGATGTTAAAAAGAGCAGCATCGGCATGCTTTTCACGTTGTTTGGTAGAAATCCACGCGCGCGTTCTGCCAAAAGCACCATTTGCATGCATATCGTGTGGTTTTGCAGAAAACTGCGTCCGCGTCTACCAAAAGATGCATGCGCATGCTTAAAACGCGTTTTGGCACAAATCCATGTGCGGGTGTTAAAAAGAGCAGCATCGGCATGCTTTTCACGTCGTTTGGTAGAAATCCACGCGCGCGTTCTGCCAAAAGCACCATTTGCATGCCTATCGTGTGGTTTTGCAGAAAACTGCGTCCGCGTCTACCAAAAGATGCATGCGCATGCTTAAAACGCGTTTTGGCACAAATCCATGTGCGGGTGCTAAAAAGAGCAGCATCGGCATGCTTTTCACGTCGTTTGGTAGAAATCCACACGCGCGTTCTGCCAAAAGCACCATTTGCATGCCTATCGTGTGGTTTTGCAGAAAACTGCGTCCGCGTCTACCAAAAGATGCATGCGCATGCTTAAAACGCGTTTTTGCACAAATCCATGTGCGGATGTTAAAAAGAGCAGCATCGGCATGCTTTTCACGTCGTTTGGTAGAAATCCACGCGCGCGTTCTGCCAAAAGCACCATTTGCATGCATATCGTGTGGTTTTGCAGAAAACTGCGTCCGCGTCTACCAAAAGATGCATGCGCATGCTAAAAACGCGCTTTGGCACAAATCCATGTGCGGATGTTAAAAAGAGCAGCATCGGCATGCTTTTCACGTCGTTTGGTAGAAATCCACGCGCGCGTTCTGCCAAAAGCACCATTTGCATGCATATCGTGTGGTTTTGCAGAAAACTGCGTCCGCGTCTACCAAAAGATGCATGCGCATGCTTAAAACGCGTTTTGGCACAAATCCATGTGCGGGTGCTAAAAAGAGCAGCATCGGCATGCTTTTCACGTCGTTTGGTAGAAATCCACACGCGCGTTCTGCCAAAAGCACCATTTGCATGCATATCGTGTGGTTTTGCAGAAAACTGCGTCCGCGTCTACCAAAAGATGCATGTGCATGCTAAAAACGCGTTTTGGCACAAATCCATGTGCGGATGTTAAAAAGAGCAGCATCGGCATGCTTTTCACGTCGTTTGGTAGAAATCCACGCGCGCGTTCTGCCAAAAGCACCATTTGCATGCATATCGTGTGGTTTTGCAGAAAACTGCGTCCGCGTCTACCAAAAGATGCATGTGCATGCTAAAAACGCGTTTTGGCACAAATCCATGTGCGGATGTTAAAAAGAGCAGCATCGGCATGCTTCTCACGTCGTTTGGTAGAAATCCACGCGCGCGTTCTGCCAAAAGCACCATTTGCATGCATATCGTGTGGTTTTGCAGAAAACTGCGTCCGCGTCTACCGAAAGATGCATGCGCATGCTTAAAACGCGTTTTGGCACAAATCCATGTGCGGGTGCTAAAAAGAGCAGCATCGGCATGCTTTTCACGTCGTTTGGTAGAAATCCACACGCGCGTTCTGCCAAAAGCACCATTTGCATGCATATCGTGTGGTTTTGCAGAAAACTGCGTCCGCGTCTACCAAAAGATGCATGTGCATGCTAAAAACGCGTTTTGGCACAAATCCATGTGCGGGTGCTAAAAAGAGCAGCATCGGCATGCTTTTCACGTCGTTTGGTAGAAATCCACACGCGCGTTCTGCCAAAAGCACCATTTGCATGCCTATCGTGTGGTTTTGCAGAAAACTGCATCCGCGTCTACCAAAAGATGCATGCGCATGCTTAAAACGCGCTTTGGCACAAATCCATGTGCGGATGTTAAAAAGAGCAGCATCGGCATGCTTTTCACGTCGTTTGGTAGAAATCCACGCGCGCGTTCTGCCAAAAGCACCATTTGCATGCCTATCGTGTGGTTTTGCAGAAAACTGCGTCCGCGTCTACCAAAAGATGCATGCGCATGCTTAAAACGCGTTTTGGCACAAATCCATGTGCGGGTGCTAAAAAGAGCAGCATCGGCATGCTTTTCACGTCGTTTGGTAGAAATCCACACGCGCGTTCTGCCAAAAGCACCATTTGCATGCCTATCGTGTGGTTTTGCAGAAAACTGCGTCCGCGTCTACCAAAAGATGCATGCGCATGCTTAAAACGCGCTTTGGCACAAATCCATGTGCGGATGTTAAAAAGAGCAGCATCGGCATGCTTTTCACGTCGTTTGGTAGAAATCCACGCGCGCGTTCTGCCAAAAGCACCATTTGCATGCCTATCGTGTGGTTTTGCAGAAAACTGCGTCCGCGTCTACCAAAAGATGCATGCGCATGCTTAAAACGCGTTTTGGCACAAATCCATGTGCGGGTGCTAAAAAGAGCAGCATCGGCATGCTTTTCACGTCGTTTGGTAGAAATCCACACGCGCGTTCTGCCAAAAGCACCATTTGCATGCCTATCGTGTGGTTTTGCAGAAAACTGCGTCCGCGTCTACCAAAAGATGCATGCGCATGCTTAAAACGCGTTTTGGCACAAATCCATGTGCGGATGTTAAAAAGAGCAGCATCGGCATGCTTTTCACGTCGTTTGGTAGAAATCCACACGCGCGTTCTGCCAAAAGCACCATTTGCATGCATATCGTGTGGTTTTGCAGAAAACTGCGTCCGCGTCTACCAAAAGATGCATGCGCATGCTTAAAACGCGTTTTGGCACAAATCCATGTGCGGGTGCTAAAAAGAGCAGCATCGGCATGCTTTTCACGTCGTTTGGTAGAAATCCACACGCGCGTTCTGCCAAAAGCACCATTTGCATGCATATCGTGTGGTTTTGCAGAAAACTGCGTCCGCGTCTACCAAAAGATGCATGCGCATGCTTAAAACGCGTTTTGGCACAAATCCATGTGCGGGTGCTAAAAAGAGCAGCATCGGCATGCTTTTCACGTCGTTTGGTAGAAATCCACACGCGCGTTCTGCCAAAAGCACCATTTGCATGCATATCGTGTGGTTTTGCAGAAAACTGCGTCCGCGTCTACCAAAAGATGCATGCGCATGCTTAAAACGCGCTTTGGCACAAATCCATGTGCGGATGTTAAAAAGAGCAGCATCGGCATGCTTTTCACGTCGTTTGGTAGAAATCCACGCGCGCGTTCTGCCAAAAGCACCATTTGCATGCATATCGTGTGGTTTTGCAGAAAACTGCGTCCGCGTCTACCAAAAGATGCATGCGCATGCTTAAAACGCGTTTTGGCACAAATCCATGTGCGGGTGCTAAAAAGAGCAGCATCGGCATGCTTTTCACGTCGTTTGGTAGAAATCCACACGCGCGTTCTGCCAAAAGCACCATTTGCATGCCTATCGTGTGGTTTTGCAGAAAACTGCGTCCGCGTCTACCAAAAGATGCATGCGCATGCTTAAAACGCGCTTTGGCACAAATCCATGTGCGGATGTTAAAAAGAGCAGCATCGGCATGCTTTTCACGTCGTTTGGTAGAAATCCACGCGCGCGTTCTGCCAAAAGCACCATTTGCATGCCTATCGTGTGGTTTTGCAGAAAACTGCGTCCGCGTCTACCAAAAGATGCATGCGCATGCTTAAAACGCGTTTTGGCACAAATCCATGTGCGGGTGCTAAAAAGAGCAGCATCGGCATGCTTTTCACGTCGTTTGGTAGAAATCCACACGCGCGTTCTGCCAAAAGCACCATTTGCATGCCTATCGTGTGGTTTTGCAGAAAACTGCGTCCGCGTCTACCAAAAGATGCATGCGCATGCTTAAAACGCGTTTTGGCACAAATCCATGTGCGGATGTTAAAAAGAGCAGCATCGGCATGCTTTTCACGTCGTTTGGTAGAAATCCACACGTGCGTTCTGCCAAAAGCACCATTTGCATGCATATCGTGTGGTTTTGCAGAAAACTGCGTCCGCGTCTACCAAAAGATGCATGCGCATGCTAAAAACGCGTTTTGGCACAAATCCATGTGCGGATGTTAAAAAGAGCAGCATCGGCATGCTTTTCACGTCGTTTGGTAGAAATCCACACGCGCGTTCTGCCAAAAGCACCATTTGCATGCCTATCGTGTGGTTTTGCAGAAAACTGCGTCCGCGTCTACCAAAAGATGTATGCGCATGCTTAAAACGCGCTTTGGCACAAATCCATGTGCGGATGTTAAAAAGAGCAGCATCGGCATGCTTTTCACGTCGTTTGGTAGAAATCCACACGCGCGTTCTGCCAAAAGCACCATTTGCATGCCTATCGTGTGGTTTTGCAGAAAACTGCGTCCGCGTCTACCAAAAGATGCATCCGCATGCTTAAAACGCGCTTTGGCACAAATCCATGTGCGGATGTTAAAAAGAGCAGCATCGGCATGCTTTTCACGTCGTTTGGTAGAAATCCACGCGCGCGTTCTGCCAAAAGCACCATTTGCATGCCTATCGTGTGGTTTTGCAGAAAACTGCGTCCGCGTCTACCAAAAGATGCATGCGCATGCTTAAAACGCGTTTTGGCACAAATCCATGTGCGGGTGCTAAAAAGAGCAGCATCGGCATGCTTTTCACGTCGTTTGGTAGAAATCCACACGCGCGTTCTGCCAAAAGCACCATTTGCATGCCTATCGTGTGGTTTTGCAGAAAACTGCGTCCGCGTCTACCAAAAGATGCATGCGCATGCTTAAAACGCGTTTTGGCACAAATCCATGTGCGGATGTTAAAAAGAGCAGCATCGGCATGCTTTTCACGTCGTTTGGTAGAAATCCACACGCGCGTTCTGCCAAAAGCACCATTTGCATGCATATCGTGTGGTTTTGCAGAAAACTGCGTCCGCGTCTACCAAAAGATGCATGCGCATGCTTAAAACGCGTTTTGGCACAAATCCATGTGCGGGTGCTAAAAAGAGCAGCATCGGCATGCTTTTCACGTCGTTTGGTAGAAATCCACACGCGCGTTCTGCCAAAAGCACCATTTGCATGCATATCGTGTGGTTTTGCAGAAAACTGCGTCCGCGTCTACCAAAAGATGCATGCGCATGCTTAAAACGCGTTTTGGCACAAATCCATGTGCGGGTGCTAAAAAGAGCAGCATCGGCATGCTTTTCACGTCGTTTGGTAGAAATCCACACGCGCGTTCTGCCAAAAGCACCATTTGCATGCATATCGTGTGGTTTTGCAGAAAACTGCGTCCGCGTCTACCAAAAGATGCATGCGCATGCTTAAAACGCGCTTTGGCACAAATCCATGTGCGGATGTTAAAAAGAGCAGCATCGGCATGCTTTTCACGTCGTTTGGTAGAAATCCACGCGCGCGTTCTGCCAAAAGCACCATTTGCATGCATATCGTGTGGTTTTGCAGAAAACTGCGTCCGCGTCTACCAAAAGATGCATGCGCATGCTTAAAACGCGTTTTGGCACAAATCCATGTGCGGGTGCTAAAAAGAGCAGCATCGGCATGCTTTTCACGTCGTTTGGTAGAAATCCACACGCGCGTTCTGCCAAAAGCACCATTTGCATGCCTATCGTGTGGTTTTGCAGAAAACTGCGTCCGCGTCTACCAAAAGATGCATGCGCATGCTTAAAACGCGCTTTGGCACAAATCCATGTGCGGATGTTAAAAAGAGCAGCATCGGCATGCTTTTCACGTCGTTTGGTAGAAATCCACGCGCGCGTTCTGCCAAAAGCACCATTTGCATGCCTATCGTGTGGTTTTGCAGAAAACTGCGTCCGCGTCTACCAAAAGATGCATGCGCATGCTTAAAACGCGTTTTGGCACAAATCCATGTGCGGGTGTTAAAAAGAGCAGCATCGGCATGCTTTTCACGTCGTTTGGTAGAAATCCACGCGCGCGTTCTGCCAAAAGCACCATTTGCATGCATATCGTGTGGTTTTGCAGAAAACTGCGTCCGCGTCTACCAAAAGATGCATGCGCATGCTTAAAACGCGCTTTGGCACAAATCCATGTGCGGATGTTAAAAAGAGCAGCATCGGCATGCTTTTCACGTCGTTTGGTAGAAATCCACGCGCGCGTTCTGCCAAAAGCACCATTTGCATGCATATCGTGTGGTTTTGCAGAAAACTGCGTCCGCGTCTACCAAAAGATGCATGCGCATGCTTAAAACGCGTTTTGGCACAAATCCATGTGCGGGTGCTAAAAAGAGCAGCATCGGCATGCTTTTCACGTCGTTTGGTAGAAATCCACACGCGCGTTCTGCCAAAAGCACCATTTGCATGCCTATCGTGTGGTTTTGCAGAAAACTGCGTCCGCGTCTACCAAAAGATGCATGCGCATGCTTAAAACGCGCTTTGGCACAAATCCATGTGCGGGTGCTAAAAAGAGCAGCATCGGCATGCTTTTCACGTCGTTTGGTAGAAATCCACGCGCGCGTTCTGCCAAAAGCACCATTTGCATGCATATCGTGTGGTTTTGCAGAAAACTGCGTCCGCGTCTACCAAAAGATGCATGCGCATGCTTAAAACGCGTTTTGGCACAAATCCATGTGCGGGTGCTAAAAAGAGCAGCATCGGCATGCTTTTCACGTCGTTTGGTAGAAATCCACACGCGCGTTCTGCCAAAAGCACCATTTGCATGCATATCGTGTGGTTTTGCAGAAAACTGCGTCCGCGTCTACCAAAAGATGCATGTGCATGCTAAAAACGCGTTTTGGCACAAATCCATGTGCGGATGTTAAAAAGAGCAGCATCGGCATGCTTTTCACGTCGTTTGGTAGAAATCCACGCGCGCGTTCTGCCAAAAGCACCATTTGCATGCATATCGTGTGGTTTTGCAGAAAACTGCGTCCGCGTCTACCAAAAGATGCATGTGCATGCTAAAAACGCGTTTTGGCACAAATCCATGTGCGGATGTTAAAAAGAGCAGCATCGGCATGCTTCTCACGTCGTTTGGTAGAAATCCACGCGCGCGTTCTGCCAAAAGCACCATTTGCATGCATATCGTGTGGTTTTGCAGAAAACTGCGTCCGCGTCTACCGAAAGATGCATGCGCATGCTTAAAACGCGTTTTGGCACAAATCCATGTGCGGGTGCTAAAAAGAGCAGCATCGGCATGCTTTTCACGTCGTTTGGTAGAAATCCACACGCGCGTTCTGCCAAAAGCACCATTTGCATGCATATCGTGTGGTTTTGCAGAAAACTGCGTCCGCGTCTACCAAAAGATGCATGTGCATGCTAAAAACGCGTTTTGGCACAAATCCATGTGCGGGTGCTAAAAAGAGCAGCATCGGCATGCTTTTCACGTCGTTTGGTAGAAATCCACACGCGCGTTCTGCCAAAAGCACCATTTGCATGCCTATCGTGTGGTTTTGCAGAAAACTGCGTCCGCGTCTACCAAAAGATGCATGCGCATGCTTAAAACGCGCTTTGGCACAAATCCATGTGCGGATGTTAAAAAGAGCAGCATCGGCATGCTTTTCACGTCGTTTGGTAGAAATCCACGCGCGCGTTCTGCCAAAAGCACCATTTGCATGCCTATCGTGTGGTTTTGCAGAAAACTGCGTCCGCGTCTACCAAAAGATGCATGCGCATGCTTAAAACGCGTTTTGGCACAAATCCATGTGCGGGTGCTAAAAAGAGCAGCATCGGCATGCTTTTCACGTCGTTTGGTAGAAATCCACACGCGCGTTCTGCCAAAAGCACCATTTGCATGCCTATCGTGTGGTTTTGCAGAAAACTGCGTCCGCGTCTACCAAAAGATGCATGCGCATGCTTAAAACGCGCTTTGGCACAAATCCATGTGCGGATGTTAAAAAGAGCAGCATCGGCATGCTTTTCACGTCGTTTGGTAGAAATCCACGCGCGCGTTCTGCCAAAAGCACCATTTGCATGCCTATCGTGTGGTTTTGCAGAAAACTGCGTCCGCGTCTACCAAAAGATGCATGCGCATGCTTAAAACGCGTTTTGGCACAAATCCATGTGCGGGTGCTAAAAAGAGCAGCATCGGCATGCTTTTCACGTCGTTTGGTAGAAATCCACACGCGCGTTCTGCCAAAAGCACCATTTGCATGCCTATCGTGTGGTTTTGCAGAAAACTGCGTCCGCGTCTACCAAAAGATGCATGCGCATGCTTAAAACGCGTTTTGGCACAAATCCATGTGCGGATGTTAAAAAGAGCAGCATCGGCATGCTTTTCACGTCGTTTGGTAGAAATCCACACGCGCGTTCTGCCAAAAGCACCATTTGCATGCATATCGTGTGGTTTTGCAGAAAACTGCGTCCGCGTCTACCAAAAGATGCATGCGCATGCTTAAAACGCGTTTTGGCACAAATCCATGTGCGGGTGCTAAAAAGAGCAGCATCGGCATGCTTTTCACGTCGTTTGGTAGAAATCCACACGCGCGTTCTGCCAAAAGCACCATTTGCATGCATATCGTGTGGTTTTGCAGAAAACTGCGTCCGCGTCTACCAAAAGATGCATGCGCATGCTTAAAACGCGTTTTGGCACAAATCCATGTGCGGGTGCTAAAAAGAGCAGCATCGGCATGCTTTTCACGTCGTTTGGTAGAAATCCACACGCGCGTTCTGCCAAAAGCACCATTTGCATGCATATCGTGTGGTTTTGCAGAAAACTGCGTCCGCGTCTACCAAAAGATGCATGCGCATGCTTAAAACGCGCTTTGGCACAAATCCATGTGCGGATGTTAAAAAGAGCAGCATCGGCATGCTTTTCACGTCGTTTGGTAGAAATCCACGCGCGCGTTCTGCCAAAAGCACCATTTGCATGCATATCGTGTGGTTTTGCAGAAAACTGCGTCCGCGTCTACCAAAAGATGCATGCGCATGCTTAAAACGCGTTTTGGCACAAATCCATGTGCGGGTGCTAAAAAGAGCAGCATCGGCATGCTTTTCACGTCGTTTGGTAGAAATCCACACGCGCGTTCTGCCAAAAGCACCATTTGCATGCCTATCGTGTGGTTTTGCAGAAAACTGCGTCCGCGTCTACCAAAAGATGCATGCGCATGCTTAAAACGCGCTTTGGCACAAATCCATGTGCGGATGTTAAAAAGAGCAGCATCGGCATGCTTTTCACGTCGTTTGGTAGAAATCCACGCGCGCGTTCTGCCAAAAGCACCATTTGCATGCCTATCGTGTGGTTTTGCAGAAAACTGCGTCCGCGTCTACCAAAAGATGCATGCGCATGCTTAAAACGCGTTTTGGCACAAATCCATGTGCGGGTGCTAAAAAGAGCAGCATCGGCATGCTTTTCACGTCGTTTGGTAGAAATCCACACGCGCGTTCTGCCAAAAGCACCATTTGCATGCCTATCGTGTGGTTTTGCAGAAAACTGCGTCCGCGTCTACCAAAAGATGCATGCGCATGCTTAAAACGCGTTTTGGCACAAATCCATGTGCGGATGTTAAAAAGAGCAGCATCGGCATGCTTTTCACGTCGTTTGGTAGAAATCCACACGTGCGTTCTGCCAAAAGCACCATTTGCATGCATATCGTGTGGTTTTGCAGAAAACTGCGTCCGCGTCTACCAAAAGATGCATGCGCATGCTAAAAACGCGTTTTGGCACAAATCCATGTGCGGATGTTAAAAAGAGCAGCATCGGCATGCTTTTCACGTCGTTTGGTAGAAATCCACACGCGCGTTCTGCCAAAAGCACCATTTGCATGCCTATCGTGTGGTTTTGCAGAAAACTGCGTCCGCGTCTACCAAAAGATGTATGCGCATGCTTAAAACGCGCTTTGGCACAAATCCATGTGCGGATGTTAAAAAGAGCAGCATCGGCATGCTTTTCACGTCGTTTGGTAGAAATCCACACGCGCGTTCTGCCAAAAGCACCATTTGCATGCCTATCGTGTGGTTTTGCAGAAAACTGCGTCCGCGTCTACCAAAAGATGCATCCGCATGCTTAAAACGCGCTTTGGCACAAATCCATGTGCGGATGTTAAAAAGAGCAGCATCGGCATGCTTTTCACGTCGTTTGGTAGAAATCCACACGCGCGTTCTGCCAAAAGCACCATTTGCATGCATATCGTGTGGTTTTGCAGAAAACTGCGTCCGCGTCTACCAAAAGATGCATGTGCATGCTAAAAACGCGTTTTGGCACAAATCCATGTGCGGATGTTAAAAAGAGCAGCATCGGCATGCTTTTCACGTCGTTTGGTAGAAATCCACACGCGCGTTCTGCCAAAAGCACCATTTGCATGCATATCGTGTGGTTTTGCAGAAAACTGCGTCCGCGTCTACCAAAAGATGCATGTGCATGCTAAAAACGCGTTTTGGCACAAATCCATGTGCGGATGTTAAAAAGAGCAGCATCGGCATGCTTTTCACGTCGTTTGGTAGAAATCCACGCGCGCGTTCTGCCAAAAGCACCATTTGCATGCATATCGTGTGGTTTTGCAGAAAACTGCGTCCGCGTCTACCAAAAGATGCATGCGCATGCTTAAAACGCGTTTTGGCACAAATCCATGTGCGGGTGCTAAAAAGAGCAGCATCGGAGATGCATGTGCATGCTAAAAACGTGTTTTGGCACAAATCCATGTGCGGATGTTAAAAAGAGCAGCATCGGCATGCTTTTCACGTCGTTTGGTAGAAATCCACGCGCGCGTTCTGCCAAAAGCACCATTTGCATGCATATCGTGTGGTTTTGCAGAAAACTGCGTCCGCGTCTACCAGAAGATGCATGCGCATGCTTAAAACGCGTTTTGGCACAAATCCATGTGCGGGTGCTAAAAAGAGCAGCATCGGCATGCTTTTCACGTCGTTTGGTAGAAATCCACACGCGCGTTCTGCCAAAAGCACCATTTGCATGCATATCGTGTGGTTTTGCAGAAAACTGCGTCCGCGTCTACCAAAAGATGCATGTGCATGCTAAAAACGCGTTTTGGCACAAATCCATGTGCGGATGTTAAAAAGAGCAGCATCGGCATGCTTTTCACGTCGTTTGGTAGAAATCCACACGTGCGTTCTGCCAAAAGCACCATTTGCATGCCTATCGTGTGGTTTTGCAGAAAACTGCGTCCGCGTCTACCAAAAGATGCATGTGCATGCTAAAAACGCGTTTTGGCACAAATCCATGTGCGGATGTTAAAAAGAGCAGCATCGGCATGCTTTTCACGTCGTTTGGTAGAAATCCACACGTGCGTTCTGCCAAAAGCACCATTTGCATGCCTATCGTGTGGTTTTGCAGAAAACTGCGTCCGCGTCTACCAAAAGATGCATGCGCATGCTAAAAACGCGCTTTGGCACAAATCCATGTGCGGATGTTAAAAAGAGCAGCATCGGCATGGTTTTCACGTCGTTTGGTAGAAATCCACGCGCGCGTTCTGCCAAAAGCACCATTTGCATGCATATCGTGTGGTTTTGCAGAAAACTGCGTCCGCGTCTACCAAAAGATGCATGCGCATGCTTAAAACGCGTTTTGGCACAAATCCATGTGCGGGTGCTAAAAAGAGCAGCATCGGCATGCTTTTCACGTCGTTTGGTAGAAATCCACACGCGCGTTCTGCCAAAAGCACCATTTGCATGCCTATCGTGTGGTTTTGCAGAAAACTGCGTCCGCGTCTACCAAAAGATGCATGCGCATGCTTAAAACGCGCTTTGGCACAAATCCATGTGCGGATGTTAAAAAGAGCAGCATCGGCATGCTTTTCACGTCGTTTGGTAGAAATCCACACGCGCGTTCTGCGAAAAGCACCATTTGCATGCATATCGTGTGGTTTTGCAGAAAACTGCGTCCGCGTCTACCAAAAGATGCATGTGCATGCTAAAAACGCGTTTTGGCACAAATCCATGTGCGGATGTTAAAAAGAGCAGCATCGGCATGCTTTTCACGTCGTTTGGTAGAAATCCACACGCGCGTTCTGCCAAAAGCACCATTTGCATGCATATCGTGTGGTTTTGCAGAAAACTGCGTCCGCGTCTACCAAAAGATGCATGTGCATGCTAAAAACGCGTTTTGGCACAAATCCATGTGCGGATGTTAAAAAGAGCAGCATCGGCATGCTTTTCACGTCGTTTGGTAGAAATCCACGTGCGCGTTCTGCCAAAAGCACCATTTGCATGCATATCGTGTGGTTTTGCAGAAAACTGCGTCCGCGTCTACCAAAAGATGCATGCGCATGCTTAAAACGCGTTTTGGCACAAATCCTTGTGCGGGTGCTAAAAAGAGCAGCATCGGCATGCTTTTCACGTCGTTTGGTAGAAATCCACACGCGCGTTCTGCCAAAAGCACCATTTGCATGCATATCGTGTGGTTTTGCAGAAAACTGCGTCCGCGTCTACCAAAAGATGCATGTGCATGCTAAAAACGCGTTTTGGCACAAATCGATGTGCGGATGTTAAAAAGAGCAGCATCGGCATGCTTTTCACGTCGTTTGGTAGAAATCCACACGCGCGTTCTGCCAAAAGCACCATTTGCATGCATATCGTGTGGTTTTGCAGAAAACTGCGTCCGCGTCTACCAAAAGATGCATGCGCATGCTAAAAACGCGTTTTGGCACAAATCCATGTGCGGATGTTAAAAAGAGCAGCATCGGCATGGTTTTCACGTCGTTTGGTAGAAATCCACGCGCGCGTTCTGCCAAAAGCACCATTTGCATGCATATCGTGTGGTTTTGCAGAAAACTGCGTCCGCGTCTACCAAAAGATGCATGCGCATGCTTAAAACGCGTTTTGGCACAAATCCATGTGCGGGTGCTAAAAAGAGCAGCATCGGCATGCTTTTCACGTCGTTTGGTAGAAATCCACACGCGCGTTCTGCCAAAAGCACCATTTGCATGCCTATCGTGTGGTTTTGCAGAAAACTGCGTCCGCGTCTACCAAAAGATGCATGCGCATGCTTAAAACGCGCTTTGGCACAAATCCATGTGCGGATGTTAAAAAGAGCAGCATCGGCATGCTTTTCACGTCGTTTGGTAGAAATCCACACGCGCGTTCTGCCAAAAGCACCATTTGCATGCATATCGTGTGGTTTTGCAGAAAACTGCGTCCGCGTCTACCAAAAGATGCATGCGCATGCTAAAAACGCGTTTTGGCACAAATCCGTGTGCGGATGTTAAAAAGAGCAGCATCGGCATGCTTTTCACGTCGTTTGGTAGAAATCCACGCGCGCGTTCTGCCAAAAGCACCATTTGCATGCATATCGTGTGGTTTTGCAGAAAACTGCGTCCGCGTCTACCAAAAGATGCATGCGCATGCTTAAAACGCGTTTTGGCACAAATCCATGTGCGGGTGCTAAAAAGAGCAGCATCGGCATGCTTTTCACGTCGTTTGGTAGAAATCCACACGCGCGTTCTGCCAAAAGCACCATTTGCATGCCTATCGTGTGGTTTTGCAGAAAACTGCGTCCGCGTCTACCAAAAGATGCATGCGCATGCTTAAAACGCGCTTTGGCACAAATCCATGTGCGGATGTTAAAAAGAGCAGCATCGGCATGCTTTTCACGTCGTTTGGTAGAAATCCACGCGCGCGTTCTGCCAAAAGCACCATTTGCATGCCTATCGTGTGGTTTTGCAGAAAACTGCGTCCGCGTCTACCAAAAGATGCATGCGCATGCTTAAAACGCGTTTTGGCACAAATCCATGTGCGGATGTTAAAAAGAGCAGCATCGGCATGCTTTTCACGTCGTTTGGTAGAAATCCACACGCGCGTCCTGCCAAAAGCACCATTTGCATGCATATCGTGTGGTTTTGCAGAAAACTGCGTCCACGTCTACCAAAAGATGCATGCGCATGCTTAAAACGCGTTTTGGCACAAATCCATGTGCGGGTGTTAAAAAGAGCAGCATCGGCATGCTTTTCACGTCGTTTGGTAGAAATCCACGCGCGCGTTCTGCCAAAAGCACCATTTGCATGCCTATCGTGTGGTTTTGCAGAAAACTGCGTCCGCGTCTACCAAAAGATGCATGCGCATGCTTAAAACGCGTTTTGGAACAAATCCATGTGCGGGTGCTAAAAAGAGCAGCATCGGCATGCTTTTCACGTCGTTTGGTAGAAATCCACACGCGCGTTCTGCCAAAAGCACCATTTGCATGCCTATCGTGTGGTTTTGCAGAAAACTGCGTCCGCGTCTACCAAAAGATGCATGCGCATGCTTAAAACGCGTTTTGGCACAAATCCATGTGCGGATGTTAAAAAGAGCAGCATCGGCATGCTTTTCACGTCGTTTGGTAGAAATCCACGCGCGCGTTCTGCCAAAAGCACCATTTGCATGCATATCGTGTGGTTTTGCAGAAAACTGCGTCCGCGTCTACCAAAAGATGCATGCGCATGCTAAAAACGCGCTTTGGCACAAATCCATGTGCGGATGTTAAAAAGAGCAGCATCGGCATGCTTTTCACGTCGTTTGGTAGAAATCCACGCGCGCGTTCTGCCAAAAGCACCATTTGCATGCATATCGTGTGGTTTTGCAGAAAACTGCGTCCGCGTCTACCAAAAGATGCATGCGCATGCTTAAAACGCGTTTTGGCACAAATCCATGTGCGGGTGCTAAAAAGAGCAGCATCGGCATGCTTTTCACGTCGTTTGGTAGAAATCCACACGCGCGTTCTGCCAAAAGCACCATTTGCATGCATATCGTGTGGTTTTGCAGAAAACTGCGTCCGCGTCTACCAAAAGATGCATGTGCATGCTAAAAACGCGTTTTGGCACAAATCCATGTGCGGATGTTAAAAAGAGCAGCATCGGCATGCTTTTCACGTCGTTTGGTAGAAATCCACGCGCGCGTTCTGCCAAAAGCACCATTTGCATGCATATCGTGTGGTTTTGCAGAAAACTGCGTCCGCGTCTACCAAAAGATGCATGTGCATGCTAAAAACGCGTTTTGGCACAAATCCATGTGCGGATGTTAAAAAGAGCAGCATCGGCATGCTTTTCACGTCGTTTGGTAGAAATCCACGCGCGCGTTCTGCCAAAAGCACCATTTGCATGCATATCGTGTGGTTTTGCAGAAAACTGCGTCCGCGTCTACCAAAAGATGCATGCGCATGCTTAAAACGCGTTTTGGCACAAATCCATGTGCGGGTGTTAAAAAGAGCAGCATCGGCATGCTTTTCACGTCGTTTGGTAGAAATCCACGCGCGCGTTCTGCCAAAAGCACCATTTGCATGCATATCGTGTGGTTTTGCAGAAAACTGCGTCCGCGTCTACCAAAAGATGCATGCGCATGCTTAAAACGCGCTTTGGCACAAATCCATGTGCGGATGTTAAAAAGAGCAGCATCGGCATGCTTTTCACGTCGTTTGGTAGAAATCCACGCGCGCGTTCTGCCAAAAGCACCATTTGCATGCATATCGTGTGGTTTTGCAGAAAACTGCGTCCGCGTCTACCAAAAGATGCATGCGCATGCTTAAAACGCGTTTTGGCACAAATCCATGTGCGGGTGCTAAAAAGAGCAGCATCGGCATGCTTTTCACGTCGTTTGGTAGAAATCCACACGCGCGTTCTGCCAAAAGCACCATTTGCATGCCTATCGTGTGGTTTTGCAGAAAACTGCGTCCGCGTCTACCAAAAGATGCATGCGCATGCTTAAAACGCGCTTTGGCACAAATCCATGTGCGGATGTTAAAAAGAGCAGCATCGGCATGCTTTTCACGTCGTTTGGTAGAAATCCACACGCGCGTTCTGCCAAAAGCACCATTTGCATGCCTATCGTGTGGTTTTGCAGAAAACTGCGTCCGCGTCTACCAAAAGATGCATGCGCATGCTTAAAACGCGCTTTGGCACAAATCCATGTGCGGATGTTAAAAAGAGCAGCATCGGCATGCTTTTCACGTCGTTTGGTAGAAATCCACGCGCGCGTTCTGCCAAAAGCACCATTTGCATGCCTATCGTGTGGTTTTGCAGAAAACTGCGTCCGCGTCTACCAAAAGATGCATGCGCATGCTTAAAACGCGTTTTGGCACAAATCCATGTGCGGGTGCTAAAAAGAGCAGCATCGGCATGCTTTTCACGTCGTTTGGTAGAAATCCACACGCGCGTTCTGCCAAAAGCACCATTTGCATGCCTATCGTGTGGTTTTGCAGAAAACTGCGTCCGCGTCTACCAAAAGATGCATGCGCATGCTTAAAACGCGCTTTGGCACAAATCCATGTGCGGATGTTAAAAAGAGCAGCATCGGCATGCTTTTCACGTCGTTTGGTAGAAATCCACGCGCGCGTTCTGCCAAAAGCACCATTTGCATGCCTATCGTGTGGTTTTGCAGAAAACTGCGTCCGCGTCTACCAAAAGATGCATGCGCATGCTTAAAACGCGTTTTGGCACAAATCCATGTGCGGGTGCTAAAAAGAGCAGCATCGGCATGCTTTTCACGTCGTTTGGTAGAAATCCACACGCGCGTTCTGCCAAAAGCACCATTTGCATGCCTATCGTGTGGTTTTGCAGAAAACTGCGTCCGCGTCTACCAAAAGATGCATGCGCATGCTTAAAACGCGTTTTGGCACAAATCCATGTGCGGATGTTAAAAAGAGCAGCATCGGCATGCTTTTCACGTCGTTTGGTAGAAATCCACACGCGCGTTCTGCCAAAAGCACCATTTGCATGCATATCGTGTGGTTTTGCAGAAAACTGCGTCCGCGTCTACCAAAAGATGCATGCGCATGCTTAAAACGCGTTTTGGCACAAATCCATGTGCGGGTGCTAAAAAGAGCAGCATCGGCATGCTTTTCACGTCGTTTGGTAGAAATCCACACGCGCGTTCTGCCAAAAGCACCATTTGCATGCATATCGTGTGGTTTTGCAGAAAACTGCGTCCGCGTCTACCAAAAGATGCATGCGCATGCTTAAAACGCGTTTTGGCACAAATCCATGTGCGGGTGCTAAAAAGAGCAGCATCGGCATGCTTTTCACGTCGTTTGGTAGAAATCCACACGCGCGTTCTGCCAAAAGCACCATTTGCATGCATATCGTGTGGTTTTGCAGAAAACTGCGTCCGCGTCTACCAAAAGATGCATGCGCATGCTTAAAACGCGCTTTGGCACAAATCCATGTGCGGATGTTAAAAAGAGCAGCATCGGCATGCTTTTCACGTCGTTTGGTAGAAATCCACGCGCGCGTTCTGCCAAAAGCACCATTTGCATGCATATCGTGTGGTTTTGCAGAAAACTGCGTCCGCGTCTACCAAAAGATGCATGCGCATGCTTAAAACGCGTTTTGGCACAAATCCATGTGCGGGTGCTAAAAAGAGCAGCATCGGCATGCTTTTCACGTCGTTTGGTAGAAATCCACACGCGCGTTCTGCCAAAAGCACCATTTGCATGCCTATCGTGTGGTTTTGCAGAAAACTGCGTCCGCGTCTACCAAAAGATGCATGCGCATGCTTAAAACGCGCTTTGGCACAAATCCATGTGCGGATGTTAAAAAGAGCAGCATCGGCATGCTTTTCACGTCGTTTGGTAGAAATCCACGCGCGCGTTCTGCCAAAAGCACCATTTGCATGCCTATCGTGTGGTTTTGCAGAAAACTGCGTCCGCGTCTACCAAAAGATGCATGCGCATGCTTAAAACGCGTTTTGGCACAAATCCATGTGCGGGTGCTAAAAAGAGCAGCATCGGCATGCTTTTCACGTCGTTTGGTAGAAATCCACACGCGCGTTCTGCCAAAAGCACCATTTGCATGCCTATCGTGTGGTTTTGCAGAAAACTGCGTCCGCGTCTACCAAAAGATGCATGCGCATGCTTAAAACGCGTTTTGGCACAAATCCATGTGCGGATGTTAAAAAGAGCAGCATCGGCATGCTTTTCACGTCGTTTGGTAGAAATCCACACGTGCGTTCTGCCAAAAGCACCATTTGCATGCATATCGTGTGGTTTTGCAGAAAACTGCGTCCGCGTCTACCAAAAGATGCATGCGCATGCTAAAAACGCGTTTTGGCACAAATCCATGTGCGGATGTTAAAAAGAGCAGCATCGGCATGCTTTTCACGTCGTTTGGTAGAAATCCACACGCGCGTTCTGCCAAAAGCACCATTTGCATGCCTATCGTGTGGTTTTGCAGAAAACTGCGTCCGCGTCTACCAAAAGATGTATGCGCATGCTTAAAACGCGCTTTGGCACAAATCCATGTGCGGATGTTAAAAAGAGCAGCATCGGCATGCTTTTCACGTCGTTTGGTAGAAATCCACACGCGCGTTCTGCCAAAAGCACCATTTGCATGCCTATCGTGTGGTTTTGCAGAAAACTGCGTCCGCGTCTACCAAAAGATGCATCCGCATGCTTAAAACGCGCTTTGGCACAAATCCATGTGCGGATGTTAAAAAGAGCAGCATCGGCATGCTTTTCACGTCGTTTGGTAGAAATCCACACGCGCGTTCTGCCAAAAGCACCATTTGCATGCATATCGTGTGGTTTTGCAGAAAACTGCGTCCGCGTCTACCAAAAGATGCATGTGCATGCTAAAAACGCGTTTTGGCACAAATCCATGTGCGGATGTTAAAAAGAGCAGCATCGGCATGCTTTTCACGTCGTTTGGTAGAAATCCACACGCGCGTTCTGCCAAAAGCACCATTTGCATGCATATCGTGTGGTTTTGCAGAAAACTGCGTCCGCGTCTACCAAAAGATGCATGTGCATGTTAAAAACGCGTTTTGGCACAAATCCATGTGCGGATGTTAAAAAGAGCAGCATCGGCATGCTTTTCACGTCGTTTGGTAGAAATCCACGCGCGCGTTCTGCCAAAAGCACCATTTGCATGCATATCGTGTGGTTTTGCAGAAAACTGCGTCCGCGTCTACCAAAAGATGCATGCGCATGCTTAAAACGCGTTTTGGCACAAATCCATGTGCGGGTGCTAAAAAGAGCAGCATCGGAGATGCATGTGCATGCTAAAAACGTGTTTTGGCACAAATCCATGTGCGGATGTTAAAAAGAGCAGCATCGGCATGCTTTTCACGTCGTTTGGTAGAAATCCACGCGCGCGTTCTGCCAAAAGCACCATTTGCATGCATATCGTGTGGTTTTGCAGAAAACTGCGTCCGCGTCTACCAGAAGATGCATGCGCATGCTTAAAACGCGTTTTGGCACAAATCCATGTGCGGGTGCTAAAAAGAGCAGCATCGGCATGCTTTTCACGTCGTTTGGTAGAAATCCACACGCGCGTTCTGCCAAAAGCACCATTTGCATGCATATCGTGTGGTTTTGCAGAAAACTGCGTCCGCGTCTACCAAAAGATGCATGTGCATGCTAAAAACGCGTTTTGGCACAAATCCATGTGCGGATGTTAAAAAGAGCAGCATCGGCATGCTTTTCACGTCGTTTGGTAGAAATCCACACGTGCGTTCTGCCAAAAGCACCATTTGCATGCCTATCGTGTGGTTTTGCAGAAAACTGCGTCCGCGTCTACCAAAAGATGCATGTGCATGCTAAAAACGCGTTTTGGCACAAATCCATGTGCGGATGTTAAAAAGAGCAGCATCGGCATGCTTTTCACGTCGTTTGGTAGAAATCCACACGTGCGTTCTGCCAAAAGCACCATTTGCATGCCTATCGTGTGGTTTTGCAGAAAACTGCGTCCGCGTCTACCAAAAGATGCATGCGCATGCTAAAAACGCGCTTTGGCACAAATCCATGTGCGGATGTTAAAAAGAGCAGCATCGGCATGGTTTTCACGTCGTTTGGTAGAAATCCACGCGCGCGTTCTGCCAAAAGCACCATTTGCATGCATATCGTGTGGTTTTGCAGAAAACTGCGTCCGCGTCTACCAAAAGATGCATGCGCATGCTTAAAACGCGTTTTGGCACAAATCCATGTGCGGGTGCTAAAAAGAGCAGCATCGGCATGCTTTTCACGTCGTTTGGTAGAAATCCACACGCGCGTTCTGCCAAAAGCACCATTTGCATGCCTATCGTGTGGTTTTGCAGAAAACTGCGTCCGCGTCTACCAAAAGATGCATGCGCATGCTTAAAACGCGCTTTGGCACAAATCCATGTGCGGATGTTAAAAAGAGCAGCATCGGCATGCTTTTCACGTCGTTTGGTAGAAATCCACACGCGCGTTCTGCGAAAAGCACCATTTGCATGCATATCGTGTGGTTTTGCAGAAAACTGCGTCCGCGTCTACCAAAAGATGCATGTGCATGCTAAAAACGCGTTTTGGCACAAATCCATGTGCGGATGTTAAAAAGAGCAGCATCGGCATGCTTTTCACGTCGTTTGGTAGAAATCCACACGCGCGTTCTGCCAAAAGCACCATTTGCATGCATATCGTGTGGTTTTGCAGAAAACTGCGTCCGCGTCTACCAAAAGATGCATGTGCATGCTAAAAACGCGTTTTGGCACAAATCCATGTGCGGATGTTAAAAAGAGCAGCATCGGCATGCTTTTCACGTCGTTTGGTAGAAATCCACGTGCGCGTTCTGCCAAAAGCACCATTTGCATGCATATCGTGTGGTTTTGCAGAAAACTGCGTCCGCGTCTACCAAAAGATGCATGCGCATGCTTAAAACGCGTTTTGGCACAAATCCTTGTGCGGGTGCTAAAAAGAGCAGCATCGGCATGCTTTTCACGTCGTTTGGTAGAAATCCACACGCGCGTTCTGCCAAAAGCACCATTTGCATGCATATCGTGTGGTTTTGCAGAAAACTGCGTCCGCGTCTACCAAAAGATGCATGTGCATGCTAAAAACGCGTTTTGGCACAAATCGATGTGCGGATGTTAAAAAGAGCAGCATCGGCA
>NW_027460721.1:0-38109 GCF_050947875.1 Dermacentor variabilis | reverse complement strand
AAATCCATGTGCGGGTGCTAAAAAGAGCAGCATCGGCATGCTTTTCACGTCGTTTGGTAGAAATCCACGTGCGCGTTCTGCCAAAAGCACCATTTGCATGCATATCGTGTGGTTTTTCAGAAAACTGCGTCCGCTTCTACCAAAAGATGCATGTGCATGCTTAAAACGCGTTTTGGCACAAATCCATGTGCGGGTGCTAAAAAGAGCAGCATCGGCATGCTTTTCACGTCGTTTGGTCGAAATACACGTGCGCGTTCTGCCAAAAGCACCTTTTGCATGCATATCGTGTGGTTTTGCAGAAAACTGTGTCCGCGTCTACCAAAAGATGCGTGTGCATGCTTAACACGCGTTTTGGCACAAATCCATGTGCGGGTGCTAAAAAGAGCCGCATCGGCATGCATTTCACGTCGTTTGGTAGAAATCCACGTGCGCGTTCTGCCAAAAGCACCATTTGCATGCACATCGTGTGGTTTTGCAGAAAACTGCGTCCGCGTCTACCAAAAGATGCGTGTGCATGCTTAAAACGCGTTTTGGCACAAATCCATGTGCGGGTGCTAAAAAGAGCAGCATCGGCATGCTTTTCACGTCGTTTGGTAGAAATCCACGTGCGCGTTCTGCCAAGAGCACCATTTGCATGCATATCGTGTGGTTTTGCAGAAAACTGCATCCGCGTCTACCAAAAGATGCATGTGCATGCTTAAAACGCGTTTTGGCACAAATCCATGTGCGGGTGCTAAAAAGAGCAGCATCGGCATGCTTTTCACGTCGTTTGGTAGAAATCCACGTGCGCGTTCTGCCAAAAGCACCATTTGCATGCATATCGTGTGGTTTTGCAGAAAACTGCGTCCGCGTCTACCAAAAGATGCATGTGCATGCTTAAAACGCGTTTTGGCACAAATCCATGTGCGGGTGCTAAACAGAGCAGCATCGGTATGCTTTTCACGTCGTTTGGTAGAAATCCACGTGCGCGTTCTGCCAAAAGCACCATTTGCATGCATATCGTGTGCTTTTGCAGAAAACTGCATCCGCGTCTACCAAAAGATGCATGTGCATGCTTAAAACGCGTTTTGGCGCAAATCCATGTGCGGGTGCTAAAAAGAGCAGCATCGGCATGCTTTTCACGTCGTTTGGTAGAAATCCACGCGCGCGTTCTGCCAAAAGCACCATTTGCATGCACATCGTGTGGTTTTGCAGAAAACTGCGTCCGCGTCTACCAAAAGATGCATGCGCATGCTTAAAACGCGTTTTGGCACAAATCTATGTGCGGGTGCTAAAAAGAGCAGCATCGGCATGCTTTTCACCTCGTTTGGTAGAAATCCACGCGCGCGTTCTGCCAAAAGCACCATTTGCATGCATATCGTGCGGTTTTGCAGAAAACTGCGTCCGCGTCTACCAAAAGATGCATGCGCATGCTAAAAACGCGTTTTGGCACAAATCCATGTGCGGGTGCTAAAAAGAGCAGCATCGGAATGCTTTTCACGTCGTTTGGTAGAAATCCACGCGCGCGTTCTGCCAAAAGCACCATTTGCATGCACATCGTGTGGTTTTGCAGAAAACTGCGTCCGCGTCTACCAAAAGATGCATGCGCATGCTTAAAACGCGTTTTGGCACAAATCCATGTGCGGGTGCTAAAAAGAGCAGCATCGGCATGCTTTTCACGTCGTTTGGTAGAAATCCACGCGCGCGTTCTGCCAAAAGCACCATTTGCATGGATATCGTGTGGTTTTGCAGAAAACTGCGTCCGCGTCTACCAAAAGATGCGCGTGCATGCTTAAAACGCGTTTTGGCACAAATCCATGTGCGGGTACTAAAAAGAGCAGCATCGGCATGCTTTTCACGCCGTTTGGTAGAAATCCACGTGCGTGTTCTGCCAAAAGCACCATTTGCATGCATATCGTGTGATTTTGCACAAAAACTGCGTCCGCGTCTGCCAAAAGATGCATGTGCATGCTTAAAACGCGTTTTGGCACAAATCCATGTGCGGGTGCTAAAAAGAGCAGCATCGGCATGCTTTTCACGTCGTTTGGTAGAAATCCACGTGTGCGTTCTGCCAAAAGCACCATTTGCATGCATATCGTGTGGTTTTGCAGAAAACTGCGTCCGCGTCAACCAAAAGATGCATGTGCATGCTTAAAACGCGTTTTGGCACAAATCCATGTGCGGGTGCTAAAAAGAGCAGCATCGGCATGCTTTTCACGTCGTTTGGTAGAAATCCACGTGCGCGTTCTGCCAAAAGCACCATTTGCATGCATATCGTGTGGTTTTCCAGGAAAACTGCGTCCGCGTCTACCAAAAGATGCATGTGCATGCTTAAAACGCGTTTTGGCACAAATCCATGTGCGCGTGCTAAAAAGAGCAGCATCGGCATGCTTTTCACGTCGTTTGGTAGAAATCCACGTGCGCGTTCTGCCAAAAGCACCATTTGCATGCATATCGTGTGGTTTTGCAGAAAACTGCGTCCGCGTCTACCAAAAGATGCGCGTGCATGCTTAAAACGCGTTTTGGCACAAATCCATGTGCGTGTGCTAAAAAGAGCAGCATCCGCATGCTTTTCACGTCGTTTGGTAGAAATACACGTGCGCGTTCTACCAAAAGCACCATTTGCATGCATATCGTGTGGTTTTGCAGAAAACTGCGTCCGCGTCTACCAAAAGATGCGTGTGCATGCTTAACACGCGTTTTGGCACAAATCCATGTGCGGGTGCTAAAAAGAGAAGCATCGGCATGCTTTTCACGTCGTTTGGTGGAAATCCACGTGCGCGTTCTGCCAAAAGCACCATTTGCATGCATATCGTGTGGTTTTGCAGAAAACTGCGTCCGCGTCTACCAAAAGATGCATGTGCATGCTTAACACGTGTTTTGGCACAAATCCATGTGCGGGTGCTAAAAAGAGCAGCATCGGCATGCTTTTCACGTCGTTTGGTAGAAATCCACGCGCGCGTTCTGCCAAAAGCACCATTTGCATGCATATCGTGTGGTTTTTCAGAAAACTGCGTCCGCGTCTACCAAAAGATGCATGTGCATGCTTAAAACGCGTTTTGTCACAAATCCATGTGCGGGTGCTAAAACAGCAGCATCGGCATGATTTTCACGTCTTTGGTAGAAATCCACGTGCGCGTTCTGCCAAAAGCACCATTTGCATGCATATCGTGTGGTTTTGCAGAAAACTGCGTCCGCGTCTACCAAAAGATGCGTGTGCATGCTTAAAACGCGTTTTGGCACAAATCCATGTGCGGGTACTAAAAAGAGCAGCATCGGCATGCTTTTCACGTCGTTTGGTAGAAATCCACGTGCGCGTTCTGCCAAAAGCACCATTTGCATGCATATCGTGTGGTTTTGCAGAAAACTGCGTCCGCGTCTACCAAAAGATGCATGTGCATGCTTAAAACGCGTTTTGGCACAAATCCATGTGCGGGTGCTAAAAAGAGCAGCATCGGCATGCTTTTCACGTCGTTTGGTAGAAATCCACGTGCGCGTTCTGCCAAAAGCACCATTTGCATGCATATCGTGTGGTTTTTCAGAAAACTGCGTCCGCTTCTACCAAAAGATGCATGTGCATGCTTAAAACGCGTTTTGGCACAAATCCATGTGCGGGTGCTAAAAAGAGCAGCATCGGCATGCTTTTCACGTCGTTTGGTCGAAATACACGTGCGCGTTCTGCCAAAAGCACCTTTTGCATGCATATCGTGTGGTTTTGCAGAAAACTGTGTCCGCGTCTACCAAAAGATGCGTGTGCATGCTTAACACGCGTTTTGGCACAAATCCATGTGCGGGTGCTAAAAAGAGCCGCATCGGCATGCATTTCACGTCGTTTGGTAGAAATCCACGTGCGCGTTCTGCCAAAAGCACCATTTGCATGCACATCGTGTGGTTTTGCAGAAAACTGCGTCCGCGTCTACCAAAAGATGCGTGTGCATGCTTAAAACGCGTTTTGGCACAAATCCATGTGCGGGTGCTAAAAAGAGCAGCATCGGCATGCTTTTCACGTCGTTTGGTAGAAATCCACGTGCGCGTTCTGCCAAGAGCACCATTTGCATGCATATCGTGTGGTTTTGCAGAAAACTGCATCCGCGTCTACCAAAAGATGCATGTGCATGCTTAAAACGCGTTTTGGCACAAATCCATGTGCGGGTGCTAAAAAGAGCAGCATCGGCATGCTTTTCACGTCGTTTGGTAGAAATCCACGTGCGCGTTCTGCCAAAAGCACCATTTGCATGCATATCGTGTGGTTTTGCAGAAAACTGCGTCCGCGTCTACCAAAAGGTGCATGTGCATGCTTAAAACGCGTTTTGGCACAAATCCATGTGCGGGTGCTAAACAGAGCAGCATCGGTATGCTTTTCACGTCGTTTGGTAGAAATCCACGTGCGCGTTCTGCCAAAAGCACCATTTGCATGCATATCGTGTGCTTTTGCAGAAAACTGCATCCGCGTCTACCAAAAGATGCATGTGCATGCTTAAAACGCGTTTTGGCGCAAATCCATGTGCGGGTGCTAAAAAGAGCAGCATCGGCATGCTTTTCACGTCGTTTGGTAGAAATCCGCGTGCGCGTACTGCCAAAAGCACCATTTGCATGCATATCGTGTGGTTTTGCAGAAAACTGCGTCCGCGTCTACCAAAAGATGCACGTGCATGCTTAAAACGCGTTTTGGCACAAATCCATGTGCGGGTGCTAAAAAGAGCAGCATCGGCATGCTTTTCACGTCGTTTGGTAGAAATCCACGTGCGCGTTCTGCCAAAAGCACCATTTGCATGCATATCGTGTGGTTTTGCAGAAAACTGCGTCCGCGTCTACCAAAAGATGCGTGTGCATGCTTAACACGCGTTTTGGCACAAATCCTTGTGCGGGTGCTAAAAAGAGCAGCATCGGCATGCTTTTCACGTCGTTTGGTAGAAATCCACGTGCGCGTTCTGCCAAAAGCACCATTTGCATGCATATCGTGTGGTTTTGCAGAAAACTGCGTCCGCGTCTACCAAAAGATGCATGTGCATGCTTAAAACGCGTTTTGGCACAAATCCATGTGCGGGTGCTAAAAAGAGCAGCATCGGCATGCTTTTCACGTCGTTTGGTAGAAATCCACGTGCGCGTTCTGCCAAAAGCACCATTTGCATGCATATCGTGTGGTTTTGCAGAAAACTGCGTCCGCGTCTACCAAAAGATACGTGTGCATGCTTAAAACGCGTTTTTGGCACAAATCCATGTGCGGTTGCTAAAAAGAGCAGCATAGGCATGCTTTTCACGTCGTTTGGTAGAAATCCACGCGCGCGTTCTGCCAAAAGCACCATTTGCATGCATATCGTGTGGTTTTTCAGAAAACTGCGTCCGCGTCTACCAAAAGATGCATGTGCATGCTTAAAACGCGTTTTGGCACAAATCCATGTGCGGGTGCTAAAAAGAGCAGCATCGGCATGCTTTTCAAGTCGTTTGGTAGAAATCCACGTGCGCGTTCTGCCAAAAGCACCATTGCATGCATATCGTGTGGTTTTGCAGAAAACTGCGTCCGCGTCTACCAAAAGATGCGTGTGCATGCTTAAAACGCGTTTTGGCACAAATCCATGTGCGGGTGCTAAAAAGAGCAGCATCGGCATGCTTTTCACGTCGTTTGGTACAAATCCACGTGCGCGTTCTGCCAAAAGCACCATTTGCATGCATATGGTGTGGTTTTGCAGAAAACTGCGTCCGCGTCTACCAAAAGATGCATGTGTTTGCTAAAAACGCGTTTCGGCACAAATCCATGTGCGGGTGCCAAAAAGAGCAGCATCGGCATGCTTTTCACGTCGTTTGGTAGAAATCCACGTGCGCGTTCTGCCAAAAGCACCATTTGCATGGATATCGTGTGGTTTTGCAGAAAACTGCGTCCGCGTCTACCAAAAGATGCATGTGCATGCTTAAAACGCGTTTTGGCACAAATCCATGTGCGGGTGCTAAAAAGAGCAGCATCGGCATGCTTTTGACGTCGTTTGGTCGAAATCCACGTGCGCGTTCTGCCAAAAGCAGCATTTGCATGCATATCGTGTGGTTTTTCAGAAAACTGCGTCCGCGTCTACCAAAAGATGCATGTGCATGCTTAAAACGCGTTTTGGCACAAATCCATGTGCGGGTGCTAAAAAGAGCAGCATCGGCATGCTTTTCACGTCGTTTGGTAGAAATCCACGTGCGCGTTCTGCCAAAAGCACCATTTGCATGCATATCGTGTGGTTTTGCAGAAAACTGCGTCCGCGTCTACCAAAAGATGCATGTGCATGCTTTAAACGCGTTTTGGCACAAATCCATGTGCGGGTGCTAAAAAGAGCAGCATCGGCATGCTTTTCACGTCGTTTGGTAGAAATCCACGTGCGCGTTCTGCCAAAAGCACCATTTGCATGCATATCGTGTGGTTTTGCAGAAAACTGCGTCCGCGTCTACCAAAAGATGCATGTGCATGCTTAAAACGCGTTTTGGCACAAATCCATGTGCGGGTGCTAAAAAAAGCAGCATCGGCATGCTTTTCACGTCGTTTGGTAGAAATCCACGTGCGCGTTCTGCCAAAAGCACCATTTGCATGCATATCGTGTGGTTTTGCAGAAAACTGCGTCCGCGTCTACCAAAAGATGCATGTGCATGCTTAAAACGCGTTTTGGCACAAATCCATGTGCGGGTGCTAAAAAGAGCAGCATCGGCATGCTTTTCACGTCGTTTGGTAGAAATCCACGTGCGCGTTCTGCCAAAAGCACCATTTGCATGCATATCGTGTGGTTTTGCAGAAAACTGCGTCCGCGTCTACCAAAAGATGCATGTGCATGCTTAAAAGGCGTTTTGGCACAAATCCATGTGCGGGTGCTAAAGAGAGCAGCATCGGCATGCTTTTCACGTCGTTTGGTAGAAATCCACGTGCGCGTTCTGCCAAAAGCACCATTTGCATGCATATCGTGTGGTTTTTCAGAAAACTGCGTCCGCGTCTACCAAAAGATGCATGTGCATGCTTAAAACGCGTTTTGGCACAAATCCATGTGCGGGTGCTAAAAAGAGCAGCATCGGCATGCTTTTCACGTCGTTTGGTAGAAATCCACGTGCGCGTTCTGCCAAAAGCACCATTTGCATGCATATCGTGTGGTTTTGCAGAAAACTGCGTCCGCGTCTACCAAAAGATGCATGTGCATGCTTAAAACGCGTTTTGGCACAAATCCATGTGCGGGTGCTAAAAAGAGCAGCATCGGCATGCTTTTCACGTCGTTTGGTAGAAATCCATGTGCGCGTTCTGCCAAAAGCACCATTTGCATGCATATCGTGTGGTTTTTCAGAAAACTGCGTCCGCGTCTACCAAAAGATGCATGTGCATGCTTAAAACGCGTTTTGGCACAAATCCATGTGCGGGTGCTAAAAAGAGCAGCATCGGCATGCTTTTCACGTCGTTTGGTAGAAATCCACGTGCGCGTTCTGCCAAAAGCACCATTTGCATGCATATCGTGTGGTTTTGCAGAAAACTGCGTCCGCGTCTACCAAAAGATGCATGTGCATGCTTAAAACGCGTTTTGGCACAAATCCATGTGCGGGTGCTAAAAAGAGCAGCATCGGCATGCTTTTCACGTCGTTTGGTAGAAATCCACGTGCGCGTTCTGCCAAAAGCACCATTTGCATGCATATCGTGTGGTTTTGCAGAAAACTGCGTCCGCGTCTACCAAAAGATGCATGTGCATGCTTAAAACGCGTTTTGGCACAAATCCATGTGCGGGTGCTAAAAAGAGCAGCATCGGCATGCTTTTCACGTCGTTTGGTAGAAATCCACGTGCGCGTTCTGCCAAAAGCACCATTTGCATGCATATCGTGTGGTTTTGCAGAAAACTGCGTCCGCGTCTACCAAAAGGTGCATGTGCATGCTTAAAAGGCGTTTTGGCACAAATCCATGTGCGGGTGCTAAAAAGAGCAGCATCGGCATGCTTTTCACGTCGTTTGGTAGAAATCCACGTGCGCGTTCTGCCAAAAGCACCATTTGCATGCATATCGTGTGGTTTTGCAGAAAACTGCGTCCGCGGCTACCAAAAGATGCATGTGTTTGCTTAAAACGCGTTTTGTCACAAATCCATGTGCGGGTGCCAAAAAGAGCAGCATCGGCATGCTTTTCACGTCGTTTGGTAGAAATCCACGTGCGCGTTCTGCCAAAAGCACCATTTGCATGGATATCGTGTGGTTTTGCAGAAAACTGCGTCCGCGTCTACCAAAAGATGCATGTGCATGCTTAAAACGCGTTTTGACACAAATCCATGTGCGGGTGCTAAAAAGAGCAGCATCGGCATGCTTTTTCACGTCGTTTGGTCGAAATCCACGTGCGCGTTCTGCCAAAAGCACCATTTGCATGCATATCGTTTGGTTTTTCAGAAAACTGCGTCCGCGTCTACCAAAAGATGCATGTTCATGCTTAAAACGCGTTTTGGCACAAATACATGTGCGGGTGCTAAAAAGAGCAGCATCGGCATGCTTTTCACGTCGTTTGGTAGAAATCCACGTGCGCGTTCTGCCAAAAGCACCATTTGCATACATATCGTGTGGTTTTGCAGAAAACTGCGTCCGCGTCTACCAAAAGATGCGTGTGCATGCTTAAAACGCGTTTTGGCACAAATCCATGTGCGGGTGCTAAAAAAAGCAGCATCGGCATGCTTTTCACGCCGTTTCGTAGCAATCCACGTGCGCATTCTGCCAAAAGCACCATTTGCATGCATATCGTGTGGTTTTTCAGAAAACTGCGTCCGCGTCTACCAAAAGATGCATGTGCATGCTTAAAACGCGTTTTGGCACAAATCCATGTGCGGGTGCTAAAAAGAGCAGCATCGGCATGCTTTTCACGTCGTTTGGTAGAAATACACGTGCGCGTTCTGCCTAAAGCACCATTTGCATGCATATCGTGTGGTTTTGCAGAAAACTGCGTCCGCGTCTACCAAAAGATGCGTGTGCATGCTTAACACGCGTTTTGGCACAAATCCATGTGCGGGTGCTAAAAAGAGCAGCATCGGCATGCTTTTCACGTCGTTTGGTAGAAATCCACATTCGCGTTCTGCCAAAAGCACCATTTGCATGCATATCGTGTGGTTTTTCAGAAAACTGCGTCCGCGTCTACCAAAAGATGCATGTGCATGCTTAAAACGCGTTTTGGCACATATCCATGAGCGGGTGCTAAAAAGAGCAGCATCGGCATGCTTTTCACGTCGTTTGGTAGAAATCCACGTGCGCGTTCTGCCAAAAGCACCATTCGCATGCATATCGTGCGGTTTTGCAGAAAACTGCGTCCGCGTCTACCAAAAGATGCGTGTGCATGCTTAAAACGCGTTTTGGCACAAATCCATGTGCGGGTGCTAAAAAAAGCAGCATCGACATGCTTTTCACGTCGTTTGGTAGAAATCCACGTGCGCGTTCTTCCAAAAGCACCATTTGCATGCATATCGTGTGGTTTTGCAGAAAACTGCGTCCGCGTCTACCAAAAATGCATGTGCATGCTTAAAACGCGTTTTGGCACAAATCCATGTGCGGGTGCTAAAAAGAGCAGCATCGGCATGCTTTTCACGTCGTTTGGTAGAAATCCACGTGCGCGTTCTGCCAAAAGCACCATTTGCATGCATATCGTGTGGTTTTGCAGAAAACTGCGTCCGCGTCTACCAAAAGGTGCATGTGCATGCTTAAAACGCGTTTTGGCACAAATCCATGTGCGGGAGCTAAAAAGAGCAGCATCGGCATGCTTTTCACGTCGTTTGGTAGAAATCCACGTGCGCGTTCTGCCAAAAGCATCATTTGCATGCATATCGTGTGGTTTTGCAGAAAACTGCGTCCGCGTCTACCAAAAGATGCATGTGCATGCTTAAAACGCGTTTCGGCACAAATCCATGTGCGGGTGCTAAAAAGAGCAGCATCGGCATGCTTTTCACGTCGTTTGGTAGAAATCCACGTGCGCGTTCTGCCAAAAGCACCATTTGCATGCATATCGTGTGGTTTTGCAGAAAACTGCGTCCGCGTCTACCAAAAGGTGTGTGTGCATGCTTAAAACGCGTTTTGGCACAAATCCATGTGCGGGTGCTAAAAAGAGCAGCATAGGCATGCTTTTCACGTCGTTTGGTAGAAATCCACGCGCGCGTTCTGCCAAAAGCACCATTTGCATGCATATCGTGTGGTTTTTCAGAAAACTGCGACCGCGTCTACCAAAAGATGCATGTGCATGCTTAAAACGCGTTTTGGCACAAATCCATGTGCGGGTGCTAAAAAGAGCAGCATCGGCATGCTTTTCACGTCGTTTGGTAGAAATCCGCATGCGCATTCTGCCAAAAGCACCATTTGCATGCATATCGTGTGGTTTGGCAGAAAACTGCGTCCGCGTCTACCAAAAGATGCGTGTGCATGCTTAAAACGCGTTTTGGCACAAATCAATCTGCAGGTGCTAAAAAGAGCAGCATCGGCATGCTTTTCACGTCGTTTGGTAGAAATCCACGTGCGCGTTCTGCCAAAAGCACCATTTGCATGCATATCGTATGCTTTTGCAGAAAACTGCGTCCGCGTCTACCAAAAGATGCATGTGCATGCTTAAAACGCGTTTTGGCGCAAATCCATGTGCGGGTGCTAAAAAGAGCAGCATCGGCATGCTTTTCACGTCGTTTGGTAGAAATCCACGTGCGCGTTCTGCCGAAAGCACCATTTGCATGCATATCGTGTGGTTTTGCAGAAAACTGCGTCCGCGTCTACCAAAAGATGCGTGTGCATGCTTAACACGCGTTTTGGCACAAATCCATGTGCGGGTGCTAAAAAGAGCAGCATCGGCATGCTTTTCACGTCGTTCGGTAGAAATCCACGTGCGCGTTCTGCCAAAAGCACCATTTGCATGCATATCGTGTGGTTTTTCAGAAAACTGCGTCCGCGTCTACCAAAAGATGCATGTGCATGCTTAAAACGCGTTTTGGCACATATCCATGTGCGGGTGCTAAAAAGAGCAGCATCGGCATGCTTTTCACGTCATTTGGTAGAAATCCACGTGCGCGTTCTGCCAAAAGCACCATTTGCATGGATATCGTGTGGTTTTGCAGAAAACTGCGTTCGCGTCTACCAAAAGATGCATGTGAATGCTTAAAACGCGTTTTGGCACAAATCCATGTGCGGGTGCTAAAAAGAGCAGCATCGGCATGCTTTTCACGTCGTTTGGTCGAAATCCACGTGCGAGTTCTGCCAAAAGCACCATTTGCATGCATATCGTTTGGTTTTTCAGAAAACTGCGTCCGCGTCTACCAAAAGATGCATGTGCATGCTTAAAACGCGTTTTGGCACAAATACATGTGCGGGTGCTAAAAAGAGCAGCATCGGCATGCTTTTCACGTCGTTTGGTAGAAATCCACGTGCGCGTTCTGCCAAAAGCACCATTTGCATACATATCGTGTGGTTTTGCAGAAAACTGCGTCCGCGTCTACCAAAAGATGCATGTGCATGCTTTAAACGCGTTTTGTCACAAATCCATGTGCGGGTGCTAAAAAGAGCAGCATCGGCATGCTTTTCACGTCATTTGGTAGAAATCCACGTACGCGTTCTGCCAAAAGCACTATTTGCATGCATATCGTGTGGTTTTGCAGAAAACTGCGTCCGCGTCTACCAAAAGATGCGTGTGCATGCTTAAAACGCGTTTTGGCACAAATCCATGTGCGGGTGCTAAAAAGAGCAGCATCGGCATGCTTTTCACGTCGTTTGGTAGAAATCCATGTGCGCGTTCTGCCAAAAGCACCATTTGCATGCATATCGTGTGGTTTTGCAGAAAACTGCGTCCGCGTCTACCAAAAGGTGCATGTGCATGCTTAAAAGGCGTTTTGGCACAAATCCATGTGCGGGTGCTAAAAAGAGCAGCATCGGCATGCTTTTCACGTCGTTTGGTAGAAATCCACGTGCGCGTTCTGCCAAAAGCACCATTTGCATGCATATCGTGTGGTTTTTCAGAAAACTGCGTCCGCGTCTACCAAAAGAAGCATGTGGATGCTTAAAACGCGTTTTGGCACAAATCCATGTGCGGGTGCTAAAAAGAGCAGCATCGGCATGCTTTTCACGTCGTTTGGTAGAAATACACGTGCGCGTTCTGCCAAAAGCACCATTTGCGTGCATATCGTGTGGTTTTGCTGAAAACTGCGTCCGCGTCTACCAAAAGATGCGTGTGCATGCTTAACACGCGTTTTGGCACAAATCCATGTGCGGGTGCTAAAAAGAGCAGCATCGGCATGCTTTTCACGTCGTTTGGTAGAAATCCACGTGCGCCTTCTGCCAAAAGCACCATTTGCATGCATATCGTGTGGTTTTTCAGAAAACTGCGTCCGCGTCTACCAAAAGATGCATGTGCATGCTTAAAACGCGTTTTGGCACATATCCATGAGCGGGTGCTAAAAAAGAGCAGCATCGGCATGCTTTTCACGTCGTTTGGTAGAAATCCACGTGCGCGTTCTGCCAAAAGCACCATTCGCATGCATATCGTGCGGTTTTGCAGAAAACTGCGTCCGCGTCTACCAAAAGATGCGTGTGCATGCTTAAAAGGCGTTTTGGCACAAATCCATGTGCGGGTGCTAAAAAAAGCAGCATCGGCATGCTTTTCACGTCGTTTGGTAGAAATCCACGTGCGCGTTCTCCCAAAAGCACCATTTGCATGCATATCGTGTGGTTTTGCAGAAAACTGCGTCCGTGTCTACCAAAAGATGCATGTGCATGCTTAAAACGCGTTTTGGCACAAATCCATGTGCGGGTGCTAAAAAGAGCAGCATCGGCATGCTTTTCACGTCGTTTGGTAGAAATCCACGTGCGCGTTCTGCCAAAAGCACCATTTGCATGCATATCGTGTGGTTTTTCAGAAAACTGCGTCCGCGTCTACCAAAAGATGCATGTGCATGCTTAAAACGCGTTTTGGCACAAATCCATGTGCGGGTGCTAAAAAGAGCAGCATCTGCATGCTTTTCACGTCGTTTGGTAGAAATACACGTGCGCGTTCTGCCAAAAGCACCATTAGCATGCATATCGTGTGGTTTTGCAGAAAACTGCGTCCGCGTCTACCAAAAGATGCATGCGCATGCTTAAAACGCGTTTTGGCACATATCCATGAGCGGGTGCTAAAAAGAGCAGCATCGGCATGCTTTTCACGTCGTTTGGTAGAAATCCACGTGCGCGTTCTGCCAAAAGCACCATTCGCATGCATATCGTGCGGTTTTGCAGAAAACTGCGTCCGCGTCTACCAAAAGATGCGTGTGCATGCTTAAAACGCGTTTTGGCACAAATCCATGTGCGGGTGCTAAAAAAAGCAGCATCGGCATGCTTTTCACGTCGTTTGGTAGAAATCCACGTGCGCGTTCTTCCAAAAGCACCATTTGCATGCATATCGTGTGGTTTTGCAGAAAACTGCGTCCGCGTCTACCAAAACATGCATGTGCATGCTTAAAACGCGTTTTGGCGCAAATCCATGTGCGGGTGCTAAAAAGAGCAGCATCGGCATGCTTTTCACGTCGTTTGGTAGAAATCCACGTGCGCGTTCTGCCGAAAGCACCATTTGCATGCATATCGTGTGGTTTTGCAGAAAACTGCGTCCGCGTCTACCAAAAGATGCGTGTGCATGCTTAACACGCGTTTTGGCACAAATCCATGTGCGGGTGCTAAAAAGAGCAGCATCGGCATGCTTTTCACGTCGTTCGGTAGAAATCCAAGTGCGCGTTCTGCCAAAAGCACCATTTGCATGCATATCGTGTGGTTTTTTCAGAAAACTGCGTCCGCGTCTACCAAAAGATGCATGTGCATGCTTAAAACGCGTTTTGGCACATATCCATGTGCGGGTGCTAAAAAGAGCAGCAACGGCATGCTTTTCACGTCGTTTGGTAGAAATCCACGTGCGCGTTCTGCCAAAAGCACCATTTGCATGGATATCGTGTGGTTTTGCAGAAAACTGCGTCCGCGTCTACCAAAAGATGCATGTGCATGCTTAAAACGCGTTTTGGCACAAATCCATGTGCGGGTGCTAAAAAGAGCAGCATCGGCATGCTTTTCACGTCGTTTGGTCGAAATCCACGTGCGAGTTCTGCCAAAAGCACCATTTGCATGCATATCGTTTGGTTTTTCAGAAAACTGCGTCCGCGTCTACCAAAAGATGCATGTGCATGCTTAAAACGCGTTTTGGCACAAATACATGTGCGGGTGCTAAAAAGAGCAGCATCGGCATGCTTTTCACGTCGTTTGGTAGAAATCCACGTGCGCGTTCTGCCAAAAGCACCATTTGCATACATATCGTGTGGTTTTGCAGAAAACTGCGTCCGCGTCTACCAAAAGATGCATGTGCATGCTTTAAACGCGTTTTGTCACAAATCCATGTGCGGGTGCTAAAAAGAGCAGCATCGGCATGCTTTTCACGTCATTTAGTAGAAATCCACGTACGCGTTCTGCCAAAAGCACCATTTGCATGCATATCGTGTGGTTTTGCAGAAAACTGCGTCCGCGTCTACCAAAAGATGCGTGTGCATGCTTAAAACGCGTTTTGGCACAAATCCATGTGCGGGTGCTAAAAAAAGCAGCATCGGCATGCTTTTCACGTCGTTTGGTAGAAATCCACGTGCGCGTTCTTCCAAAAGCACCATTTGCATGCATATCGTGTGGTTTTGCAGAAAACTGCGTCCGCGTCTACCAAAAGATGCATGTGCATGCTTAAAACGCGTTTTGGCACAAATCCATGTGCGGGTGCTAAAAAGAGCAGCATCGGCATGCTTTTCACGTCGTTTGGTAGAAATCCATGTGCGCGTTCTGCCAAAAGCACCATTTGCATGCATATCGTGTGGTTTTGCAGAAAACTGCGTCCGCGTCTACCAAAAGGTGCATGTGCATGCTTAAAAGGCGTTTTGGCACAAATCCATGTGCGGGTGCTAAAAAGAGCAGCATCGGCATGCTTTTCACGTCGTTTGGTAGAAATCCACGTGCGCGTTCTGCCAAAAGCACCATTTGCATGCATATCGTGTGGTTTTTCAGAAAACTGCGTCCGCGTCTACCAAAAGATGCATGTGCATGCTTAAAACGCGTTTTGGCACAAATCCATGTGCGGGTGCTAAAAAGAGCAGCATCGGCATGCTTTTCACGTCGTTTGGTAGAAATACACGTGCGCGTTCTGCCAAAAGCACCATTTGCGTGCATATCGTGTGGTTTTGCTGAAAACTGCGTCCGCGTCTACCAAAAGATGCGTGTGCATGCTTAACACGCGTTTTGGCACAAATCCATGTGCGGGTGCTAAAAAGAGCAGCATCGGCATGCTTTTCACGTCGTTTGGTAGAAATCCACGTGCGCGTTCTGCCAAAAGCACCATTTGCATGCATATCGTGTGGTTTTTCAGAAAACTGCGTCCGCGTCTACCAAAAGATGCATGTGCATGCTTAAAACGCGTTTTGGCACATATCCATGAGCGGGTGCTAAAAAGAGCAGCATCGGCATGCTTTTCACGTCGTTTGGTAGAAATCCACGTGCGCGTTCTGCCAAAAGCACCATTCGCATGCATATCGTGCGGTTTTGCAGAAAACTGCGTCCGCGTCTACCAAAAGATGCGTGTGCATGCTTAAAAGGCGTTTTGGCACAAATCCATGTGCGGGTGCTAAAAAAAGCAGCATCGGCATGCTTTTCACGTCGTTTGGTAGAAATCCATGTGCGCGTTCTTCCAAAAGCACCATTTGCATGCATATCGTGTGGTTTTGCAGAAAACTGCGTCCGCGTCTACCAAAAGATGCATGTGCATGCTTAAAACGCGTTTTGGCACAAATTCATGTGCGGGTGCTAAAAAGAGCAGCATCGGCATGCTTTTCACGTCGTTTGGTAGAAATCCACGTGCGCGTTCTGCCAAAAGCACCATTTGCATGCATATCGTGTGGTTTTTCAGAAAACTGCGTCCGCGTCTACCAAAAGATGCATGTGCATGCTTAAAACGCGTTTTGGCACAAATCCATGTGCGGGTGCTAAAAAGAGCAGCATCTGCATGCTTTTCACGTCGTTTGGTAGAAATACACGTGCGCGTTCTGCCAAAAGCACCATTTGCATGCATATCGTGTGGTTTTGCAGAAAACTGCGTCCGCGTCTACCAAAAGATGCGTGTGCATGCTTAACACGCGCTTTGGCCCAAATCCATGTGCGGGTGCTAAAAAGAGCAGCATCGGCATGCTTTTCACGTCGTTTGGTAGAAATCCACGTGCGCGTTCTGCCAAAAGCACCATTTGCATGCATATCGTGTGGTTTTTCAGAAAACTGCGTCCGCGTCTACCAAAAGATGCATGTGCATGCTTAAAACGCGTTTTGGCACATATCCATGAGCGGGTGCTAAAAAGAGCAGCATCGGCATGCTTTTCACGTCGTTTGGTAGAAATCCACGTGCGCGTTCTGCCAAAAGCACCATTCGCATGCATATCGTGCGGTTTTGCAGAAAACTGCGTCCGCGTCTACCAAAAGATGCGTGTGCATGCTTAAAACGCGTTTTGGCACAAATCCATGTGCGGGTGCTAAAAAAAGCAGCATCGGCATGCTTTTCACGTCGTTTGGTAGAAATCCACGTGCGCGTTCTTCCAAAAGCACCATTTGCATGCATATCGTGTGGTTTTGCAGAAAACTGCGTCCGCGTCTACCAAAAGATGCATGTGCATGCTTAAAACGCGTTTTGGCACATATCCATGAGCGGGTGCTAAAAAGAGCAGCATCCGCATGCTTTTCACGTCGTTTGGTAGAAATCCACGTGCGCGTTCTGCCAAAAGCACCATTTGCATGCATATCGTGTGGTTTTTCAGAAAACTGCGTCCGCGTCTACCAAAAGATGCATGTGCATGCTTAAAACGCGTTTTGGCACATATCCATGAGCGGGTGCTAAAAAGAGCAGCATCGGCATGCTTTTCACGTCGTTTGGTAGAAATCCACGTGCGCGTTCTGCCAAAAGCACCATTCGCATGCATATCGTGCGGTTTTGCAGAAAACTGCGTCCGCGTCTACCAAAAGATGCATGTGCATGCTTAAAACGCGTTTTGGCACAAATCCATGTGCGGGTGCTAAAAAGAGCAGCATCGGCATGCTTTTCACGTCGTTTCGTAGCAATCCACGTGCGCGTTCTGCCAAAAGCACCATTTGCATGCATATCGTGTGGTTTTGTAGAAAACTGCGTCCGCGTCTACCAAAAGGTGCATGTGCATGCTTAAAACGCGTTCTGGCACAAATCCATGTGCGGGTGCTAAAAAGAGCAGCATCGGCATGCTTTTCACGTTGTTTGGTAGAAATCCACGTGCGCGTTCTGCCAAAAGCACCATTTGCATGCATATCGTGTGGTTTTGCAGAAAACTGCGTCCGCGTCTACCAAAAGATGTGTGTGCATGCTTAAAACGCGTTTTGGCACAAATCCATGTGCGGGTGCTAAAAAGAGCAGCATCGGCATGCTTTTCACGTCGTTTGGTAGAAATACACGTGCGCGTTCTGCCAAAAGCACCATTTGCGTGCATATCGTGTGGTTTTGCTGAAAACTGCGTCCGCGTCTACCAAAAGATGCGTGTGCATGCTTAACACGCGTTTTGGCACAAATCCATGTGCGGGTGCTAAAAAGAGCAGCATCGGCATGCTTTTCACGTCGTTTGGTAGAAATCCACGTGCGCGTTCTGCCAAAAGCACCATTTGCATGCATATCGTGTGGTTTTTCAGAAAACTGCGTCCGCGTCTACCAAAAGATGCATGTGCATGCTTAAAACGCGTTTTGGCACATATCCATGAGCGGGTGCTAAAAAGAGCAGCATCGGCATGCTTTTCACGTCGTTTGGTAGAAATCCACGTGCGCGTTCTGCCAAAAGCACCATTCGCATGCATATCGTGCGGTTTTGCAGAAAACTGCGTCCGCGTCTACCAAAAGATGCGTGTGCATGCTTAAAAGGCGTTTTGGCACAAATCCATGTGCGGGTGCTAAAAAAAGCAGCATCGGCATGCTTTTCACGTCGTTTGGTAGAAATCCACGTGCGCGTTCTTCCAAAAGCACCATTTGCATGCATATCGTGTGGTTTTGCAGAAAACTGCGTCCGCGTCTACCAAAAGATGCATGTGCATGCTTAAAACGCGTTTTGGCAAAAATTCATGTGCGGGTGCTAAAAAGAGCAGCATCGGCATGCTTTTCACGTCGTTTGGTAGAAATCCACGTGCGCGTTCTGCCAAAAGCACCATTTGCATGCATATCGTGTGGTTTTTCAGAAAACTGCGTCCGCGTCTACCAAAAGATGCATGTGCATGCTTAAAACGCGTTTTGGCACAAATCCATGTGCGGGTGCTAAAAAGAGCAGCATCTGCATGCTTTTCACGTCGTTTGGTAGAAATACACGTGCGCGTTCTGCCAAAAGCACCATTTGCATGCATATCGTGTGGTTTTGCAGAAAACTGCGTCCGCGTCTACCAAAAGATGCGTGTGCATGCTTAACACGCGCTTTGGCCCAAATCCATGTGCGGGTGCTAAAAAGAGCAGCATCGGCATGCTTTTCACGTCGTTTGGTAGAAATCCACGTGCGCGTTCTGCCAAGAGCACCATTTGCATGCATATCGTGTGGTTTTTCAGAAAACTGCGTCCGCGTCTACCAAAAGATGCATGTGCATGCTTAAAACGCGTTTTGGCACATATCCATGAGCGGGTGCTAAAAAGAGCAGCATCGGCATGCTTTTCACGTCGTTTGGTAGAAATCCATGTGCGCGTTCTGCCAAAAGCACCATTCGCATGCATATCGTGCGGTTTTGCAGAAAACTGCGTCCGCGTCTACCAAAAGATGCGTGTGCATGCTTAAAACGCGTTTTGGCACAAATCCATGTGCGGGTGCTAAAAAAAGCAGCATCGGCATGCTTTTCACGTCGTGTGGTAGAAATCCACGTGCGCGTTCTTCCAAAAGCACCATTTGCATGCATATCGTGTGGTTTTGCAGAAAACTGCGTCCGCGTCTACCAAAAGATGCATGTGCATGCTTAAAACGCGTTTTGGCACATATCCATGAGCGGGTGCTAAAAAGAGCAGCATCCGCATGCTTTTCACGTCGTTTGGTAGAAATCCACGTGCGCGTTCTGCCAAAAGCACCATTTGCATGCATATCGTGTGGTTTTTCAGAAAACTGCGTCCGCGTCTACCAAAAGATGCATGTGCATGCTTAAAACGCGTTTTGGCACATATCCATGAGCGGGTGCTAAAAAGAGCAGCATCGGCATGCTTTTCACGTCGTTTGGTAGAAATCCACGTGCGCGTTCTGCCAAAAGCACCATTCGCATGCATATCGTGCGGTTTTGCAGAAAACTGCGTCCGCGTCTACCAAAAGATGCATGTGCATGCTTAAAACGCGTTTTGGCACAAATCCATGTGCGGGTGCTAAAAAGAGCAGCATCGGCATGCTTTTCACGTCGTTTCGTAGCAATCCACGTGCGCGTTCTGCCAAAAGCACCATTTGCATGCATATCGTGTGGTTTTGTAGAAAACTGCGTCCGCGTCTACCAAAAGGTGCATGTGCATGCTTAAAACGCGTTCTGGCACAAATCCATGTGCGGGTGCTAAAAAGAGCAGCATCGGCATGCTTTTCACGTCGTTTGGTAGAAATCCACGTGCGCGTTCTGCCAAAAGCACCATTTGCATGCATATCGTGTGGTTTTGCAGAAAACTGCGTCCGCGTCTACCAAAAGATGTGTGTGCATGCTTAAAACGCGTTTTGGCACAAATCCATGTGCGGGTGCTAAAAAGAGCAGCATAGGCATGCTTTTCACGTCGTTTGGTAGAAATCCACGCGCGCGTTCTGCATAAAAGCACCATTTGCATGCATATCGTGTGGTTTTTCAGAAAACTGCGTCCGCGTCTACCAAAAGATGCATGTGCATGCTTAAAACGCGTTTTGGCACAAATCCATGTGCGGGTGCTAAAAAGAGCAGCATCGGCATGCTTTTCACGTCGTTTGGTAGAAATCCGCATGCGCATTCTGCCAAAAGCACCATTTGCATGCATATCGTGTGGTTTGGCAGAAAACTGCGTCCGCGTCTACCAAAAGATGCGTGTGCATGCTTAAAACGCGTTTTGGCACAAATCAATGTGCGGGTGCTAAAAAGAGCAGCATCGGCATGCTTTTCACGTCGTTTGGTAGAAATCCACGTGCGCGTTCTGCCAAAAGCACCATTTGCATGGATATCGTGTGGTTTTGCAGAAAACTGCGTCCGCGTCTACCAAAAGATGCATGTGCATGCTTAAAACGCGTTTTGGCACAAATCCATGTGCGGGTGCTAAAAAGAGCAGCATCGTCATGCTTCTCACGTCGTTTGGTCGAAATCCACGTGCGCGTTCTGCCAAAAGCACCATTTGCATGCATATCGTTTGGTTTTTCAGAAAACTGCGTCCGCGTCTACCAAAAGATGCATGTGCATGCTTAAAACGCGTTTTGGCACAAATCCATGTGCGGGTGCTAAAAAGAGCAGCATCGGCATGCTTTTCACGTCGTTTGGTAGAAATCCGCATGCGCATTCTGCCAAAAGCACCATTTGCATGCATATCGTGTGGTTTGGCAGAAAACTGCGTCCGCGTCTACCAAAAGATGCGTGTGCATGCTTAAAACGCGTTTTGGCACAAATCAATGTGCGGGTGCTAAAAAGAGCAGCATCGGCATGCTTTTCACGTCGTTTGGTAGAAATCCACGTGCGCGTTCTGCCAAAAGCACCATTTGCATGCATATCGTATGCTTTTGCAGAAAACTGCGTCCGCGTCTACCAAAAGATGCATGTGCATGCTTAAAACGCGTTTTGGCGCAAATCCATGTGCGGGTGCTAAAAAGAGCAGCATCGGCATGCTTTTCACGTCGTTTGGTAGAAATCCACGTGCGCGTTCTGCCGAAAGCACCATTTGCATGCATATCGTGTGGTTTTGCAGAAAACTGCGTCCGCGTCTACCAAAAGATGCGTGTGCATGCTTAACACGCGTTTTGGCACAAATCCATGTGCGGGTGCTAAAAAGAGCAGCATCGGCATGCTTTTCACGTCGTTCGGTAGAAATCCACGTGCGCGTTCTGCCAAAAGCACCATTTTCATGCATATCGTGTGGTTTTTCAGAAAACTGCGTCCGCGTCTACCAAAAGATGCATGTGCATGCTTAAAACGCGTTTTGGCACATATCCATGTGCGGGTGCTAAAAAGAGCAGCATCGGCATGCTTTTCACGTCGTTTGGTAGAAATCCACGTGCGCGTTCTGCCAAAAGCACCATTTGCATGGATATCGTGTGGTTTTGCAGAAAACTGCGTCCGCGTCTACCAAAAGATGCATGTGCATGCTTAAAACGCGTTTTGGCACAAATCCATGTGCGGGTGCTAAAAAGAGCAGCATCGTCATGCTTTTCACGTCGTTTGGTCGAAATCCACGTGCGCGTTCTGCCAAAAGCACCATTTGCATGCATATCGTTTGGTTTTTCAGAAAACTGCGTCCGCGTCTACCAAAAGATGCATGTGCATGCTTAAAACGCGTTTTGGCACAAATACATGTGCGGGTGCTAAAAAGAGCAGCATCGGCATGCTTTTCACGTCGTTTGGTAGAAATCCACGTGCGCGTTCTGCCAAAAGCACCATTTGCATACATATCGTGTGGTTTTGCAGAAAACTGCGTACGCGTCTACCAAAAGATGCATGTGCATGCTTAAAACGCGTTTTGGCACAAATCCATGTGCGGGTGCTAAAAAGAGCAGCATCGTCATGCTTTTCACGTCGTTTGGTCGAAATCCACGTGCGCGTTCTGCCAAAAGCACCATTTGCATGCATATCGTTTGGTTTTTCAGAAAACTGCGTCCGCGTCTACCAAAAGATGCATGTGCATGCTTAAAACGCGTTTTGGCACAAATACATGTGCGGGTGCTAAAAAGAGCAGCATCGGCATGCTTTTCACGTCGTTTGGTAGAAATCCACGTGCGCGTTCTGCCAAAAGCACCATTTGCATACATATCGTGTGGTTTTGCAGAGAACTGCGTCCGCGTCTACCAAAAGATGCATGTGCATGCTTTAAACGCGTTTTGTCACAAATCCATGTGCGGGTGCTAAAAAGAGCAGCATCGGCATGCTTTTCACGTCATTTGGTAGAAATCCACGTGCGCGTTCTGCCAAAAGCACCATTTGCATGCATATCGTGTGGTTTTGCAGAAAACTGCGTCCGCGTCTACCAAAAGATGCATGTGCATGCTTTAAACGCGTTTTGTCACAAATCCATGTGCGGGTGCTAAAAAGAGCAGCATCGGCATGCTTTTCACGTCATTTGGTAGAAATCCACGTGCGCGTTCTGCCAAAAGCACCATTTGCATGCATATCGTGTGGTTTTGCAGAAAACTGCGTCCGCGTCTACCAAAAGATGCGTGTGCATGCTTAAAACGCGTTTTGGCACAAATCCATGTGCGGGTGCTAAAAAAAGCAGCATCGGCATGCTTTTCACGTCGTTTGGTAGAAATCCACGTGCGCGTTCTTCCAAAAGCACCATTTGCATGCATATCGTGTGGTTTTGCAGAAAACTGCGTCCGCGTCTACCAAAAGATGCATGTGCATGCTTAAAACGCGTTTTGGCACATATCCATGAGCGGGTGCTAAAAAGAGCAGCATCGGCATGCTTTTCACGTCGTTTGGTAGAAATCCACGTGCGCTTTCTGCCAAAAGCACCATTTGCATGCATATCGTGTGGTTTTTCAGAAAACTGCGTCCGCGTCTACCAAAAGATGCATGTGCATGCTTAAAACGCGTTTTGGCACAAATCCATGTGCGGGTGCTAAAAAGAGCAGCATCGGCATGCTTTTCACGTCGTTTGGTAGAAATACACGTGCGCGTTCTGCCAAAAGCACCATTTGCATGCATATCGTGTGGTTTTGCAGAAAACTGCGTCCGCGTCTACCAAAAGATGCGTGTGCATGCTTAACACGCGTTTTGGCACAAATCCATGTGCGGGTGCTAAAAAGAGCAGCATCGGCATGCTTTTCACGTCGTTTGGTAGAAATCCACGTGCGCGTTCTGCCAAAAGCACCATTTGCATGCATATCGTGTGGTTTTTCAGAAAACTGCGTCCGCGTCTACCAAAAGATGCATGTGCATGCTTAAAACGCGTTTTGACACATATCCATGAGCGGGTGCTAAAAAGAGAAGCATCGGCATGCTTTTCACGTCGTTTGGTAGAAATCCACGTGCGCGTTCTGCAAAAAGCACCATTCGCATGCATACCGTGCGGTTTTGCAGAAAACTGCGTCCGCGTCTACCAAAAGATGCGTGTGCATGCTTAAAACGCGTTTTGGCACAAATCCATGTGCGGGTGCTAAAAAAAGCAGCATCGGCATGCTTTTCACGTCGTTTGGTAGAAATCCACGTGCGCGTTCTTCCAAAAGCACCATTTGCATGCATATCGTGTGGTTTTGCAGAAAACTGCGTCCGCGTCTACCAAAAGATGCATGTGCATGCTTAAAACGCGTTTTGGCACATATCCATGAGCGGGTGCTAAAAAGAGCAGCATCGGCATGCTTTTCACGTCGTTTGGTAGAAATCCACGTGCGCGTTCTGCCAAAAGCACCATTCGCATGCATATCGTGCGGTTTTGCAGAAAACTGCGTCCGCGTCTACCAAAAGATGCATGTGCATGCTTAAAACGCGTTTTGGCACAAATCCATGTGCGGGTGCTAAAAAGAGCAGCATCGGCATGCTTTTCACGTCGTTTCGTAGCAATCCACGTGCGCGTTCTGCCAAAAGCACCATTTGCATGCATATCGTGTGGTTTTGTAGAAAACTGCGTCCGCGTCTACCAAAAGGTGCATGTGCATGCTTAAAACGCGTTTTGGCACAAATCCATGTGCGGGTGCTAAAAAGAGCAGCATCGGCATGCTTTTCACGTCGTTTGGTAGAAATCCACGTGCGCGTTCTGCCAAAAGCACCATTTGCATGCATATCGTGTGGTTTTGCAGAAAACTGCGTCCGCGTCTACCAAAAGATGCGTGTGCATGCTTAACACGCGTTTTGGCACAAATCCTTGTGCGGGTGCCAAAAAGAGCAGCATCGGCATGCTTTTCACGTCGTTTGATAGAAATCCACGTGCGCGTTCTGCCAAAAGCACCATTTGCATGCATATCGTGTGGTTTTGCAGAAAACTGCGTCCGCGTCTACCAAAAGATGCATGTGCATGCTTAAAACGCGTTTTGGCACAAATCCATGTGCGGGTGCTAAAAAGAGCAGCATAGGCAAGCTTTTCACGTCGTTTGGTAGAAATCCACGCGCGCGTTCTGCCAAAAGCACCATTTGCATGCATATCGTGTGGTTTTTCAGAAAACTGCGTCCGCGTCTACCAAAAGATGCATGTGCATGCTTAAAACGCGTTTTGGCACAAATCCATGTGCGGGTGCTAAAAAGAGCAGCATCGGCATGCTTTTCACGTCGTTTGGTAGAAATCCGCATGCGCATTCTGCCAAAAGCACCATTTGCATGCATATCGTGTGGTTTGGCAGAAAACTGCGTCCGCGTCTACCAAAAGATGCGTGTGCATTCTTAAAACGCGTTTTGGCACAAATCAATGTGCGGGTGCTAAAAAGAGCAGCATCGGCATGCTTTTCACGTCGTTTGGTAGAAATCCACGTGCGCGTTCTGCCAAAAGCACCATTTGCATGCATATCGTATGCTTTTGCAGAAAACTGCGTCCGCGTCTACCAAAAGATGCATGTGCATGCTTAAAACGCGTTTTGGCGCAAATCCATGTGCGGGTGCTAAAAAGAGCAGCATCGGCATGCTTTTCACGTCGTTTGGTAGAAATCCACGTGCGCGTTCTGCCGAAAGCACCATTTGCATGCATATCGTGTGGTTTTGCAGAAAACTGCGTCCGCGTCTACCAAAAGATGCGTGTGCATGCTTAACACGCGTTTTGGCACAAATCCTTGTGCGGGTGCCAAAAAGAGCAGCATCGGCATGCTTTTCACGTCGTTTGATAGAAATCCACGTGCGCGTTCTGCCAAAAGCACCATTTGCATGCATATCGTGTGGTTTTGCAGAAAACTGCGTCCGCGTCTACCAAAAGATGCATGTGCATGCTTAAAACGCGTTTTGGCACAAATCCATGTGCGGGTGCTAAAAAGAGCAGCATAGGCAAGCTTTTCACGTCGTTTGGTAGAAATCCACGCGCGCGTTCTGCCAAAAGCACCATTTGCATGCATATCGTGTGGTTTTTCAGAAAACTGCGTCCGCGTCTACCAAAAGATGCATGTGCATGCTTAAAACGCGTTTTGGCACAAATCCATGTGCGGGTGCTAAAAAGAGCAGCATCGGCATGCTTTTCACGTCGTTTGGTAGAAATCCGCATGCGCATTCTGCCAAAAGCACCATTTGCATGCATATCGTGTGGTTTGGCAGAAAACTGCGTCCGCGTCTACCAAAAGATGCGTGTGCATTCTTAAAACGCGTTTTGGCACAAATCAATGTGCGGGTGCTAAAAAGAGCAGCATCGGCATGCTTTTCACGTCGTTTGGTAGAAATCCACGTGCGCGTTCTGCCAAAAGCACCATTTGCATGCATATCGTATGCTTTTGCAGAAAACTGCGTCCGCGTCTACGAAAAGATGCATGTGCATGCTTAAAACGCGTTTTGGCGCAAATCCATGTGCGGGTGCTAAAAAGAGCAGCATCGGCATGCTTTTCACGTCGTTTGGTAGAAATCCACGTGCGCGTTCTGCCGAAAGCACCATTTGCATGCATATCGTGTGGTTTTGCAGAAAACTGCGTCCGCGTCTACCAAAATATGCGTGTGCATGCTTAACACGCGTTTTGGCACAAATCCATGTGCGGGTGCTAAAAAGAGCAGCATCGGCATGCTTTTCACGTCGTTCGGTAGAAATCCACGTGCGCGTTCTGCCAAAAGCACCATTTGCATGCATATCGTGTGGTTTTTCAGAAAACTGCGTCCGCGTCTACCAAAAGATGCATGTGCATGCTTAAAACGCGTTTTGGCACATATCCATGTGCGGGTGCTAAAAAGAGCAGCATCGGCATGCTTTTCACGTCGTTTGGTAGAAATCCACGTGCGCGTTCTGCCAAAAGCACCATTCGCATGCATATCGTGTGGTTTTACAGAAAACTGCGTCCGCGTCTACAAAAAGATGCATGTGCATGCTTAAAACGCGTTTTTGCACAAATCCATGTGCGGGTGCTAAAAAGAGCAGCATCGACATGCTTTTCACGTCGTTTGGTAGAAATCCACGTGCGCGTTCTGCCAAAGGCACCATTTGCATGCATATCGTGTGCTTTTGTAGAAAACTGCGTCCGCGTCTACCAAAAGGTGCATGTGCATGCTTAAAACGCGTTTTGGCACAAATCCATGTGCGGGTGCTAAAAAGAGCAGCATCGGCATGCTTTTCACGTCGTTTAGTAGAAATCCACGTGCGCATTCTGCCAAAAGCACCATTTGCTTGTATATCGAGTGGGTTTGCAGAAAACTGCGTCCGCGTCTACCAAAAGATGCATGTGCATGCTTAAAACGCGTTTTAGCACAAATCCATGTGCGGGTGCTAAAAACAGAAGCATCGGCATGCTTTTCACGACGTTTGGTAGAAATCCACGTGCGCGTTCTGCCAAAAGCACCATTTGCATGCATATCGTGTGGTTTTGCAGAAAACTGCGTCCGCGTCTACCAAAAGATGCGTGTGCATGCTTAACACGCGTTTTGGCACAAATCCATGTGCGGGTGCTAAAAAGAGCAGCATCGGCATGCTTTTCACGTCGTTTGGTAGGAATCCACGTGCGCGTTCTGCCAAAAGCACCATTTGCATGCATATCGTGTGGTTTTTCAGAAAACTGCGTCCGCGTCTACCAAAAGATGCATGTGCATGCTTAAAACGCGTTTTGGCACATATCCATGTGCGGGTGCTAAAAAGAGCAGCATCGGCATGCTTTTCACGTCGTTTGGTAGAAATCTACGTGCGCGTTCTGCCAAAAGCACCATTTGCATGCATATCTTGTGGTTTTGCAGAAAACTGCGTCCGCGTCTACCAAAGATGCATGTGCATGCTTAAAACGCGTTTTGGCACAAATCCATGTGCGGGTGCTAAAAAGAGCAGAATCGGCATGCTTTTCACGTCGTTTGGTAGAAATACACGTGCGCGTTCTGCCAAAAGCACCATTTGCATGCATATCGTGTGGTTTTGCAGAAAACTGCGTCCGCGTCTACCAAAAGATGCGTGTGCATGCTTAAAACGCGTTTTGGCACAAATCAATGTGCGGGTGCTAAAAAGAGCAGCATCGGCATGCTTTTCACGTCGTTTGGTAGAAATCCACGTGCGCGTTCTGCCAAAAGCACCATTTGCATGCATATCGTGTGGTTTTTCAGAAAACTGCGTCCGCGTCTACCAAAAGATGCATGTGCATGCTTAAAACGCGTTTTGGCAGAAATCCATGTGCGGGTGCTAAAAAGAGCAGCATCGGCATGCTTTTCACGTCGTTTGATGGAAATCCACGTGCGCGTTCTGCCAAAAGCACCATTTGCATGCATATCGTGTGGTTTTGCAGAAAACTGCGTCCGCGTCTACCAAAAGATGCGTGTGCATGCTTAAAACGCGTTTTGGCACAAATCAATGTGCGGGTGCTAAAAAGAGCAGCATCGGCATGCTTTTCACGTCGTTTGGTAGAAATCCACGTGCGCGTTCTGCCAAAAGCACCATTTGCATGCATATCGTGTGTTTTTGCAGAAAACTGCGTCCGCGTCTACCAAAAGATGCATGTGCATGCTTAAAACGCGTTTTGGCGCAAATCCATGTGCGGGTGCTAAAAAGCGCAGCATCGGCATGCTTTTCACGTCGTTTGGTAGAAATACACGTGCGCGTTCTGCCAAAAGCACCATTTGCATGCATATCGTGTGGTTTTGCAGAAAACTGCGTCCGCGTCTACCAAAAGATGCGTGTGCATGCTTAACACGCGTTTTGGCACAAATCCATGTGCGGGTGCTAAAAAGAGCAGCATCGACATGCTTTTCACGTCGTTTGGTAGAAATCCACGTGCGCGTTCTGCCAAAGGCACCATTTGCATGCATATCGTGTGCTTTTGTAGAAAACTGCGTCCGCGTCTACCAAAAGGTGCATGTGCATGCTTAAAACGCGTTTTGGCACAAATCCATGTGCGGGTGCTAAAAAGAGCAGCATCGGCATGCTTTTCACGTCGTTTAGTAGAAATCCACGTGCGCATTCTGCCAAAAGCACCATTTGCTTGTATATCGAGTGGGTTTGCAGAAAACTGCGTCCGCGTCTACCAAAAGATGCATGTGCATGCTTAAAACGCGTTTTAGCACAAATCCATGTGCGGGTGCTAAAAACAGAAGCATCGGCATGCTTTTCACGACGTTTGGTAGAAATCCACGTGCGCGTTCTGCCAAAGGCACCATTTGCATGCATATCGTGTGCTTTTGTAGAAAACTGCGTCCGCGTCTACCAAAAGGTGCATGTGCATGCTTAAAACGCGTTTTGGCACAAATCCATGTGCGGGTGCTAAAAAGAGCAGCATCGGCATGCTTTTCACGTCGTTTAGTAGAAATCCACGTGCGCATTCTGCCAAAAGCACCATTTGCTTGTATATCGAGTGGGTTTGCAGAAAACTGCGTCCGCGTCTACCAAAAGATGCATGTGCATGCTTAAAACGCGTTTTAGCACAAATCCATGTGCGGGTGCTAAAAACAGAAGCATCGACATGCTTTTCACGACGTTTGGTAGAAATCCACGTGCGCGTTCTGCCAAAAGCACCATTTGCATGCATATCGTGTGGTTTTGCAGAAAACTGCGTCCGCGTCTACCAAAAGATGCGTGTGCATGCTTAAAACGCGTTTTGGCACAAATCAATGTGCGGGTGCTAAAAAGAGCAGCATCGGCATGCTTTTCACGTCGTTTGGTAGAAATCCACGTGCGCGTTCTGCCAAAAGCACCATTTGCATGCATATCGTGTGGTTTTTTCAGAAAACTGCGTCCGCGTCTACCAAAAGATGCATGTGCATGCTTAAAACGCGTTTTGGCAGAAATCCATGTGCGGGTGCTAAAAAGAGCAGCATCGGCATGCTTTTCACGTCGTTTGATGGAAATCCACGTGCGCGTTCTGCCAAAAGCACCATTTGCATGCATATCGTGTGGTTTTGCAGAAAACTGCGTCCGCGTCTACCAAAAGATGCGTGTGCATGCTTAAAACGCGTTTTGGCACAAATCAATGTGCGGGTGCTAAAAAGAGCAGCATCGGCATGCTTTTCACGTCGTTTGGTAGAAATCCACGTGCGCGTTCTGCCAAAAGCACCATTTGCATGCATATCGTGTGTTTTTGCAGAAAACTGCGTCCGCGTCTACCAAAAGATGCATGTGCATGCTTAAAACGCGTTTTGGCGCAAATCCATGTGCGGGTGCTAAAAAGCGCAGCATCGGCATGCTTTTCACGTCGTTTGGTAGAAATACACGTGCGCGTTCTGCCAAAAGCACCATTTGCATGCATATCGTGTGGTTTTGCAGAAAACTGCGTCCGCGTCTACCAAAAGATGCGTGTGCATGCTTAACACGCGTTTTGGCACAAATCCATGTGCGGGTGCTAAAAAGAGCAGCATCGACATGCTTTTCACGTCGTTTGGTAGAAATCCACGTGCGCGTTCTGCCAAAGGCACCATTTGCATGCATATCGTGTGCTTTTGTAGAAAACTGCGTCCGCGTCTACCAAAAGGTGCATGTGCATGCTTAAAACGCGTTTTGGCACAAATCCATGTGCGGGTGCTAAAAAGAGCAGCATCGGCATGCTTTTCACGTCGTTTAGTAGAAATCCACGTGCGCATTCTGCCAAAAGCACCATTTGCTTGTATATCGAGTGGGTTTGCAGAAAACTGCGTCCGCGTCTACCAAAGATGCATGTGCATGCTTAAAACGCGTTTTAGCACAAATCCATGTGCGGGTGCTAAACACAGAAGCATCGGCATGCTTTTCACGACGTTTGGTAGAAATCCACGTGCGCGTTCTGCCAAAGGCACCATTTGCATGCATATCGTGTGCTTTTGTAGAAAACTGAGTCCGCGTCTACCAAAAGGTGCATGTGCATGCTTAAAACGCGTTTTGCACAAATCCATGTGCGGGTGCTAAAAAGAGCGCATCGGCATGCTTTTCACGTCGTTTAGTAGAAATCCACGTGCGCATTCTGCCAAAGCACCATTTGCTGTATATCGAGTGGGTTTGCAGAAAACTGCGTCCGCGTCTACCAAAAGATGCATGTGCATGCTCTAAAACGCGTTTTAGCACAAATCCATGTGCGGGTGCTAAAACAGAAGCATCGGCATGCTTTTCACGACATTTGGTAGAAATCCACGTGCGCGTTCTGCCAAAAGCACCATTTGCATGCATATCGTGTGGTTTTGCAGAAACTGCGTCAGCGTCTACCAAAGATGCGTGTGCATGCTTAACACGCGTTTTGGCACAAATCCATGTGCGGGTGCTAAAAAGAGCAGCATCGGCATGCTTTTCACGTCGTTTGGTAGGAATCCACGTGCGCGTTCTGCAAAGCACATTTGCATGCATATCGTGTGGTTTTTCAGAAAACTGCGTCCGCGTCTACCAAAAGATGCATGTGCATGCTTAAAACGCGTTTTGGCACATATCCATGTGCGGGTGCTAAAAAGAGCAGCATCGGCATGCTTTTCACGTCGTTAGGTAGAATCTACGTGCGCGTTCTGCCAAAAGCACCATTTGCATGCATATCTAGTGGTTTGCAGAAAACTGCGTCCGCGTCTACCAAAGATGCATGTGCATGCTTAAACGCGTTTTGGCACAAATCTGTGCGGGTGCTAAAAAGAGCAGAATCGGCATGCTTTTCACGTCGTTTGTAGAAATACACGTGCGCGTTCTGCAAAAGCACCATTTGCATGCATATCGTGTGGTTTTGCAGAAAACTGCGTCCGCGTCTACCAAAAGATGCGTGTGCATGCTTTAAAACGCGTTTTGGCACAAATCAATGTGCGGGTGCTAAAAAGAGCAGCATCGGCATGCTTTTCACGTCGTTTGGATAGAAATCCACGTGCGCGTTCTGCCAAAAGCACCATTTGCATGCATATCGTGTGGTTTTTCAGAAACTGCGTCCGCGTCTACCAAAGATGCATGTGCATGCTTAAACGCGTTTTGGCAGAAATCCATGTGCGGGTGCTAAAAAGAGCAGCATCGGCATGCTTTTCACGTCGTTAGATGGAAATCCACGTGCGCGTTCTGCCAAAAGCACATTTGCATGCATATCGTGTGGTTTTGCAGAAACTGCGTCCGCGTCTACCAAAGATGCGTGTGCATGCTTAAAACGCGTTTTGGCACAAATCAATGTGCGGGTGCTAAAAGAGCAGCATCGCATGCTTTTCACGTCGTTTGGTAGAAATCCACGTGCGCGTTCTGCCAAAAGCACCATTTGCATGCATATCGTGTGTTTTTGCAGAAAACTGCGTCCGCGTCTACCAAAAGATGCATGTGCATGCTTAAAAAACGCGTTTTGGCGCAAATCCATGTGCGGGTGCTAAAAAAGCGCAGCATCGGCATGCTTTTCACGTCGTTTGTAGAAATACACGTGCGCGTTCTGCCAAAAGCACCATTTGCATGCATATCGTGTGGTTTTGCAGAAAACTGCGTCCGCGGTCTACCAAAAGATGCGTGTGCATGCTTAACCGCGTTTTGGCACAAATCCATGTGCGGGTGCTAAAAGAGCAGCAACGGCATGCTTTTCACGTCGTTTGGTAGAAATCCACGTGCGCGTTCTGCCAAAAGCACAATTTGCATGCATATCGTGTGGTTTTTCAGAAAAACTGCGTCCGCGTCTACCAAAAGATGCATGTGCATGCTTTAAAACGCGTTATTGGCCATATCCATGTGCGGGTGCTCAAAAAGAGCAGCATCGGCATGCTTTTCACGTCGTTTCGTAGCAATCCACGTGCGCGTTCTGCCAAAAGCACCATTTGCAGTGCATATCGTGTGGTTTTGCAGAAAACTGCGTCCGCGTCTACCAAAGATGCGTGTGCATGCTTAACACGCGTTTTGGCACAAATCCTTGTGCGGGTGCCAAAAAGAGCAGCATCGGCATGCTTTTCACGTCGTTTGATAGAAATCCACGTGCGCGTTCTGCCAAAAGCACCATTTGCTTACATATCGTGTGGTTTTGCAGAAACTGCGTCCGCGTCTACCAAAAGATGCATGTGCATGCTTAAAACGCGTTTCGGCACAAATCCATGTGCGGGTGCTAAAAAGAGCAGCATCGCATGCTTTTCACGTCGTTTGGTAGAAATCCACGTGCGCGTTCTGCCAAAAGCACCATTTGCATGCATATCGTGTGGTTTTGCTGAAACTGCGTCGCGCGTCTACCAAAAGATGTGTGTGCATGCTTAAAACGCGTATTGGCACAAATCCATGTGCGGGTGCTAAAAAGAGCAGCATAGGCATGCTTTTCACGTCGTTTGGTAGAAATCCACGCGCGCGTTCTGCCAAAAGCACCCACTTTTGCATGCATATCGTGTGGTTTTTCAGAAAACTGCGTCCGCGTCTACCAAAAGATGCGTGTGCATGCTTAAAACGCGTTTTGGCACAAATGCATGTGCGGGTGCTAAAAAGCGCAGCATCGGCATGCTTTTCACGTCGTTTGGTAGAAATCCGCGTGCGCGTTCTGCCAAAAGCACCATTTGCATGCATATCGTGTGTTTGGCAGAAAACTGCGTCCGCGTCTACCAAAGATGCGTGTGCATGCTTAAAACGCGTTTTGGCACAAATCAATGTGCGGGTGCTAAAAAGAGCAGCATCGGCATGCTTTTCACGTCGTTTGGTAGAAATCCACGTGCGCGTTCTCCCAACAGCACCATTGCATGCATATCGTGTGCTTTGCAGAAAACTGCGTCCGCGTCTACCAAAGATGCGTGTGCATGCTTAAAACGCGTTTTGGCGCAAATCCATGTGCGGGTGCTAAAAGAGCAGCATCGGCATGCTTTTCACGTCGTTTGGTAGAAATCCACGTGCGCGTTCTGCGAAAGCACCATTTGCATGCATATCGTGTGGTTTGCAGAAAACTGCGTCCGCGTGTACCAAAAGATGCGTGTGCATGCTTAACACGCGTTTTGGCACAAATCCATGTGCGGGTGCTAAAAAGAGCAGCAACGGCATGCTTTTCACGTCGTTTGGTAGAAATCCACGTGCGCGTTCTGCCAAAAGCACCATTTGCATGCATATCGTGTGGTTTGGTCAGAAAACTGCGTCCGCGTCTACCAAAAAGATGCAGTGTGCATGCTTAAAACGCGTTTGGCACAAAATCAATGTGCGGGTGCTAAAAGAGCAGCATCGGCATGCTTTTCACGTCGTTTGGTAGAAATCCACGTGCGCGTTCTCCAAAAGCCACCATTTGCATGCATATCGTGTGCTTTTGCAGAAAACTGCGTCCGCGTCTACCAAAAGATGCGTGTGCATGCTTAAAACGCGTTTTGGCGCAAATCCATGTGCGGGTGCCTAAAAAAAGCAGCATCGGCATGCTTTTCACGTCGTTTGGTAGAAATCCACGTGCGCGTTCTGCGAAGCCACCCTTTGCATGCATATCGTGTGGTTTTGCAGAAACTGCGTCCGCGTCTACCAAAAGATGCGTGTGCATGCTTAACACGCGTTTTGGCCCAAATCCATGTGCGGGTGCTAAAAGAGCAGCATCGGCATGCTTTTCACGTCGTTCGGTAGAAATCCACGTGCGCGTTCTGCCAAAAGTCACCATTTGCATGCATATGTGTGGTTTTCCAGAAAAAACTGCGTCCGCGTCTACCAAAAGATGCATGTGCATGCTTAAAACGCGTTTTGGCACATATCATGTGCGGTGCTAAAAAGAGCAGCATCGGCATGCTTTCACGTCGTTTGGTAGAAATCACGTGCGCGTTCTGCCAAAAGCACCATTCGCATGCATATCGTGTGGTTTTACAGAAAACTGCGTCCGCGTCTACAAAAAGATGCATGTGCATGCTTAAAACGCGTTTTGGCACAAATCCATGTGCGGGTGCTAAAAAGAGCAGCATCGGCATGCTTTTCACGTCGTTTGGTAGAAATCCACTTGCGCGTTCTGCCAAAGCACCTTTGCATGCATATCGTGTGGTTTTGTAGAAAACTGCGTCCGCGTCTACAAAAGGTGCATGTGCATGCTTAAAACGCATTTTGGCACAAATCCATGTGCGGGTGCTAAAAAGAGCAGCATCGGCATGCTTTTCACGTCGTTTGGTAGAAATCAACGTGCGCGTTCTGCCAAAAGCACCATTTGCATGCGTATCGTGTGCTTTTGCAGAAAACTGCGTCCGCGTCTACCAAAGATGCATGTGCATGCTTAAAACGCGTTTTGGCGCAAATCCATTTGCGGGTGCTAAAAAGAGCAGCATCGGCATGCTTTTCACGTCGTTTGGTAGAAATCCACGTGCGCGTTCTGCCAAAAGCACCATTTGCTTGCATATCGTGTGGTTTTGCAGAAAACTGCGTCCGCGTCTACCAAAAGATGCATGTGCATGCTTAAAACGCGTTTTAGCACAAATCCATGCGCGGGTGCTAAAAACAGAAGCATCGGCATGCTTTTCACGTCGTTTGGTAGAAATCCACGTGCGCGTTCTGCAAAAGCACCATTTGCATGCATATCGTGTGGTTTTGCAGAGAAACTGCGTCCGCGTCTACCAAAAGATGCGTGTGCATGCTTAAAACGCGTTTTGGCACAAATCCATGTGCGGGTGCTAAAAACAGAAGCATCGGCATGCTTTTCACGTCGTTTGGTAGAAATCCACGTGCGCGTTCTACCAAAAGCACCATTTGCATGCATATCGTGTGGTTTTGCAGAAAACTGCGTCCGCGTCTACCAAAAGATGCGTGTGCATGCTTAACACGCGTTTTGGCACAAATCCATGTGCGGGTGCTAAAAAGAGCAGCATCGGCATGCTTTTCACGTCGTTTGGTAGAAATCCACGTGCGCGTTCTGCCAAAAGCACCATTTGCATGCATATCGTGTGGTTTTTCAGAAAACTGCGTCCGCGTCTACCAAAAGATGCATGTGCATGCTTAAAACGCGTTTTGGCACATATCCATGTGCGGGTGCTAAAAAGAGCAGCATCGGCATGCTTTTCACGTCGTTTGGTAGCAATCCACGTGCGCGTTCTGCCGAAAGCACCATTTGCATGCATATCGTGTGGTTTTGCAGAAAACTGCGTCCGCGTCTACCAAAAGATGCGTGTGCATGCTTAACACGCGTTTTGGCACAAATCCATGTGCGGGTGCTAAAAAGAGCAGCAACGGCATGCTTTTCACGTCGTTTGGTAGAAATCCACGTGCGCGTTCTGCCAAAAGCACCATTTGCATGCATATCGTGTGGTTTGGCAGAAAACTGCGTCCGCGTCTACCAAAAGATGCGTGTGCATGCTTAAAACGCGTTTTGGCACAAATCAATGTGCGGGTGCTAAAAAGAGCAGCATCGGCATGCTTTTCACGTCGTTTGGTAGAAATCCACGTGCGCGTTCTCCCAAAAGCACCATTTGCATGCATATCGTGTGCTTTTGCAGAAAACTGCGTCCGCGTCTACCAAAAGATGCGTGTGCATGCTTAAAACGCGTTTTGGCGCAAATCCATGTGCGGGTGCTAAAAAGAGCAGCATCGGCATGCTTTTCACGTCGTTTGGTAGAAATCACGTGCGCGTTCTGCCGAAAGCACCATTTGCATGCATATCGTGTGGTTTTGCAGAAAACTGCGTCCGCGTCTACCAAAAGATGCGTGTGCATGCTTACACGCGTTTTGGCACAAATCCATGTGCGGGTGCTAAAAAGAGCAGCATCGGCATGCTTTTCACGTCGTTCGGTAGAAATCCACGTGCGCGTTCTGCCAAAAGCACCATTTGCATGCATATCGTGTGGTTTTTCAGAAACTGCGTCCGCGTCTACCAAAAGATGCATGTGCATGCTTAAAACGCGTTTTGGCACATATCCATGTGCGGGTGCTAAAAGAGCAGCATCGGCATGCTTTCACGTCGTTTGGTAGAAATCCACGTGCGCGTTCTGCCAAAAGCACATTCGCATGCATATCGTGTGGTTTTACAGAAAACTGCGTCCGCGTCTACAAAAAGATGCATGTGCATGCTTAAAACGCGTTTTGGCACAAATCCATGTGCGGGTGCTAAAAAGAGCAGCATCGGCATGCTTTTCACGTCGTTTGGTAGAAATCCACTTGCGCGTTCTGCCAAAGCACCATTTGCATGCATATCGTGTGGTTTTGTAGAAAACTGCGTCCGCGTCTACCAAAAGGTGCATGTGCATGCTTAAAACGCATTTTGGCACAAATCCATGTGCGGGTGCTAAAAAGAGCAGCATCGGCATGCTTTTCACGTCGTTTGGTAGAAATCACGTGCGCGTTCTGCCAAAAGCACCATTTGCATGCGTATCGTGTGCTTTTGCAGAAAACTGCGTCCGCGTCTACCAAAAGATGCATGTGCATGCTTAAAACGCGTTTGGCGCAAATCCATTTGCGGTGCTAAAAAGAGCAGCATCGGCATGCTTTTCACGTCGTTTGGTAGAAATCCACGTGCGCGTTCTGCCAAAAGCACCATTTGCTTGCATATCGTGTGGTTTTGCAGAAACTGCGTCCGCGTCTACCAAAAGATGCATGTGCATGCTTAAAACGCGTTTTAGCACAAATCATGCGCGGGTGCTAAAAACAGAAGCATCGGCATGCTTTTCACGTCGTTTGGTAGAAATCCACGTGCGCGTTCTGCCAAAAGCACCATTTGCATGCATATCGTGTGGTTTTGCAGAAAACTGCGTCCGCGTCTACCAAAAGATGCGTGTGCATGCTTAAAACGCGTTTTGGCACAAATCCATGTGCGGGTGCTAAAACAGAAGCATCGGCATGCTTTTCACGTCGTTGGTAGAAATCCACGTGCGCGTTCTGCCAAAAGCACCATTTGCTTGCATATCGTGTGGTTTTGCAGAAAACTGCGTCCGCGTCTACCAAAAGATGCATGTGCATGCTTAAAACGCGTTTTAGCACAAATCCATGTGCGGGTGCTAAAAAGAGAAGCATCGCATGCTTTTCACGTCGTTTGGTAGAAATCCACGTGCGCGTTCTGCCAAAAGCACCATTTGCATGCATATCGTGTGTTTTGCAGAAAACTGCGTCCGCGTCTACCAAAAGATGCGTGTGCATGCTTAACACGCGTTCTGGCACAAATCCATGTGCGGGTGCTAAAAGAGCAGCATCGGCATTCTTTTCACGTCGTTTGGTAGCAATCCACGTGCGCGTTCTGCCAAAAGCACCATTTGCATGCATATCGTGTGGTTTTTCAGAAACTGCGTCCGCGTCTACCAAAAGATGCATGTCCATGCTTAAAACGCGTTTTGGCACATATCCATGTGCAGGTGCTAAAAAGAGCAGCATCGGCATGCTTTTCACGTCGTTTGGTAGAAATCCACGTGCGCGTTCTGCCAAAGCACCATTCGCATGCATATCGTGTGGTTTTTCAGAAAACTGCGTCCGCGTCTACAAAGATGCATGTTCATGCTTAAAACGAGTTTTGGCACAAATCCATGTGCGGGTGCTAAAAAGAGCAGCATCGGCATGCCTTTCACGTCGTTTGGTAGCAATCCACGTGCGCGTTCTGCCAAAAGCACCATTTGCATGCATATCGTGTGGTTTTGTAGAAAACTGCGTCCACGTCTACCAAAGGTGCATGTGCATGCTTAAAACGCGTTTTGCACAAATCCATGTGCGCGTGCTAAAAAGAGCAGCATCGGCATGCTTTTCACGTCGTTTGGTAGAAATCCACGTGCGCGTTCTGCCAAAAGCACCATTTGCATGCATATCGTGTGTTTTGCAGAAAACTGCGTCCGCGTCTACCAAAAGATGCGTGTGCATGCTTAACACGCGTTTTGGCACAAATCCTTGTGCGGGTGCTAAAAAGAGCAGCATCGGCATGCTTTTCACGTCGTTTGGTAGAAATCCACGTGCGCGTTCTGCCAAAAGCACCATTTGCATGCATATCGTGTGGTTTTGCAGAAAACTGCGTCCGCGTCTACCAAAGATGCATGTGCATGCTTAAAACGCGTTTTGGCACAAATCATGTGCGGGTGCTAAAAAGAGCAGCATCGGCA